>NC_057732.1:4308327-4332073 GCF_004010195.1 Chiloscyllium plagiosum
AACTTTAGCAAATTTGCTGATGATACTAAGATGGGTGGCAGGGTGGAATGTGATGAGGATGTTAGGAGATTACAGGGTGACCTGGACAGGTTAGGTGAGTGGTCAGATGCATGGCAGATGCAGTTTAATGTGGATAAATGTATGGTTATCCACTTTGGTGGCAAGAACAGGAAGGCAGATTACTACCTCAATGGAATCAATTTAGGTAAAGGGGCAGTACAGAGGGATCTGGGTGTTCTTGTACACCAGTCAATGAAGGTAAGCATGCAGGTACAGCAGGTAGTGAAGTAGGATAATAGCATGCTGGCCTTCATAACAAGAGGAATTGAGTATAGAGCAAAGAGGTTCTTCTGCAGTTGTACAGGGCCCTGGTGAGACCACACCTGGAGTACTGTGCAGTTCTGGTCTCCAAATTTGAGGAAAGACATTCTGGCTATTGAGGGAGTGCAGCATAGGTTCCTGAGGTAAATTCCTGGAATGGCGGGACTACCTTACGCTGAAAGACTGGAGCGACTGGGCTTGTATACCGCTGAGTTTAGAAGACAGAGGAGATCTGATTGAGACATAAGATTATTAAAGGATTGGACACTCTAGAAGCAGGAAACATGTTTCCGTTGGCGGGTGAGTGCCGAACCAGAGGGGACAGCTTAAAAATACGTGGTAGACCATTTAAGACAGATGAGGAGAAACCTCTTCACCCAGAGAGTGGTGGCTGTGTGGAGGGCAGTGGAGGCCCAGTCTCTGGAGTCATTTAAGAAAGAGTTGGATTGTGGAATCAAGGTTATGGTGATAAGGCAGGAACCGGATACTGATATAAGGATGATCAGCCATGATCATCTTGAATGGTGGTGCAGGCTGGAAGGGCAGAATGGCCTACTCCTGCACCAGTTTTCTATTGAAAGGATATCTGGGACTGGTGGATATGAGGCTGCTCTCAGATTAGCTGTGGAGCTGGCTTGAGGGACAAAATGGCCAACTCTTATTCAAATTAATTCAACGTTGGCTTTAAACTTGGTTCATAGATGCCTCATTTTTTTGCAAACTGAGGATACAATACTCGACATCACTATGTATGGAGGAATCTCCATTATCTGAAGGACACAGGCGAGCAGTATTTCATACAGTTAATCAAATGCCAATTAACCATTTAGCAGTGCATTGGGTCCTTGCGATCTTGCCAGATAATCTGATATTTGGATAATCGAATGCCGGGTAATAGATGTCCCTCTGTGTAGTGATGTGCTTGTTCCACAGTGAATATAGCTAATGGCTTATGAGAACTGTAGCAGACTTGAAATTATCACTGTCAAACTGTGCAGTTTGTGGTGTTGTAGACTGTATTGATTTTGTTTTGAATTTTCATTTTTTTTAAATGTAAGTTGAAGGAAGAGCAAATGTCAGCAAACCCCTTGGAAACTATAGTTTGCTTATGCACAAGGAAACTGGTTTGCAGCTTTCATTGAAAAGCAAACTGAATTTTTGAATGCAATTTCAAAACATTGGTACAAAAATTAAAGATTGGATTTATCTGTCATTGTCAGGATTCTGATTGAGGTGTGAGTGTAAAATACCTTGTGGCAAGTAATACATAGAACACTGCCATTTCCAAATGTCTCTGAGCTGATTGGATATCCATCTTTCTTATTTCCTTGTCCTCTCACACCCCCCTCCTCCACCACTACAACGACATCACCATGCTTTCATGCCTCAAAATAACTTGAATGGGTTGGCATTAGCAAAATGGCAAGTATAATTCTTGGTTTTGGTGCTGAGGGAACAGTGCCAGGTTTTTCTGCTTTGAATGAGAAGTAAATGGTTGACCTGGATTAAGATCTCAATCTTTGAAGGGTACAAGACATTTAGGAACAATAGCCAAACGGATGGCTTTGTTAAAGATAGTACTAGCATAATGGAGAGGGATGACTTATGGTCAGGAAATGAAAATTTGGAAACAGTTGGGTAGATATGATAAAGACAAGAAATTACTTGTGGGAATAGTGTATTGGCCTTCAACAATAACCACTTGGTATCATGGGGCTTGGAGAAATAATGAGAGCGTTTGAGAAAGGTATGGTAGTGATCATGGGATATTTTAATCTACCTATAGACTGGAAATAACAGATGAGCAAATTAATCCACATGAGTTCATAAAAATGTTTTTAGATTGGTGTGTTTTAAAACAGTCACATTGGAACCAACTAGAGAGCCCCCAGGCTATACCACATCTGGTATTGTGCAATGAGAATTAATGGTCTCAGTAAAGGTGCCTCTGGATAGCAGCAATCATGATAGAATTTTACATTGTTTGATGGAGAAGGGATTGATTCTGAAGGTATACCTTAAACTTTCATTTTATTTAAATTTTAATTGGTAAATTAGAATCAAAGATAAAGACATACAGTAGCAAATGTTTTGATAGTTCAGAATAAGTACATTCCAAAATGCTTTAACAGTTGGAATTTTTAAGTAGAAACATTAAAGATGGGATAAAAAGGAGGAAAAAAAGTAATTAGGAAAAAAAGTAATTGGCAAAAATGGAAATATTAGCCATGCATGACCAAAAAATTGAGGTAAATATTTTTGGGTATGCAAGGAAGCTAGTCATAAGCGTTGGCCCTGTCGAATGTGAGACATAGATAATTTGGAACATGGGAACTAGCATAGGCCATTCAGCCCTTTGAGCCCATTCTGCAATTCAGTGAGATTGTGACTGATCTATGGCCTAATTCCACAAACCTGCCTTTGGCCCATATTCCTTAATACCTTTGAACAAAAATGAATCTGTCTCTAATTTAAATTAACAATTGATCCACTTCTGCCATTTGTGAAGCATTCTGAATATCTACCACCCTTTGCGTAGCAGTGCTTTCTAAAATCTCTCTAAGTATGGCCCTAATTCTCAGATTGTCCCATAGTTCTAGGACCTCTAACCAGTGGATATAGTTCTTCTTCTGCCCTGTCTTTTCCTGTTAATATGTTGAAGATCTCAATTAGATCACTCGTTTTCCTAGAATTGAGGGTTAATGCTCCTCCTAAATTAACCCCCAAAGTCTACCTATCATTCTTGTATCCCTACATTTTACTCCCTCCAAGGCCCACATATCCTTTCTAAGATCTGCTTGTGTTATTCCAAATGGCATCTAACCGTGCTTTTGTCTTGCTGCAGCATAACCTCTGCATTCTTGTATTCCAGTCCCCTCGATATAAAGGCCAGCATTCCAATAGCTTGCTTGATTATTTTCTGTACTAGTGTGCCTGAAACCACAAGAATGGGTCTGGGTGGGATACTCTTCAGAGAGTCAGTGTGGACTTGTTGGACCAAATGGTCTCTTTCCACGCAGTAGGGACTTTTTTTATATACAAACTATGAAACTGCTTCCAACACATTTACATCCTGCTTAAATAAGCAAAACCAAGGGCTTTCATTGTATTTTACTACTTATAATCTAGAAAGTACCCTGATCTATTCAGGGTATTTCCAGTAGAATGCCATTTTTACTGAATTCTGCCAATCACCAGAGAAATGGGTGTGAGTAAACTTAGAGCTGCAGTCTGACAAGTGCCTATGTTCTGTTAGACTTTGAGCAAGGATCTTAGTGACTAGTGAGATAGTTGATGCATTGGTTTTGGCTTTCCAAACAAAATTTTCTTTTCGAATGGTCCCATAGATTGGGAAGTAGTGAATATAACCTTTTTTTTTCATAATCTGAATGGGAGAGAGAAATAAAAACAAAGAACAGGCCAGTTAGCTTAGTGTCTGTCATGGGAAAAATGTTAGAGGGTGCTTTGATAGGTTGTTGTTTGGCAGATTCAACATGCTGTTGTGAAGGTGGAATGACATTTGATAAGTCTTTTGTTATTTTGAGTAAATAACAATGTGCTTGGATTAAGGGGAACCAGTAAATATACTGTACTGGGATTTCGAGAAGGCATTTGAAAAGGTGCCATATTAAAGGCTATTGTATTTTTCACAATCATGTGAAATGTAGAATATTGGCAGGCTGTTATAAATGTGTATTTGGGTTGGGAAGATGTAATGAGTAGTGTTACAGTCATTGATTCTGGAGTCTCAGCTGTTTACAACTTATCAATAACTCAGTGATAAGACTGCAGATATCATTGCCAAATTTGTTGAAGACACTTTCCTACCCATAAGGATATTGATTTTAGGTGACTGAGCAAAGATCTGGCAGTTGGAGTTTAATGTGGGGGGGAAAATGTAAATTATTGTTTGTGGCAAGTAGAATAAAATAACTCTTATCAAAATTGAGATTGCTGAGCACTCAGTTTGAATCAGAAAATCCCTAGTTTAAAAACAGACAATTTGGTCCAATAAGTCCATGCCAACCTGGAGTACCCCACCCAGACCCATTCTTCTACCCTATTACTCTACATTTACCCCTGACTAATGCACCTAACCCCCATATTCCTGAACACTATGTGCAATTTAGCATGACTAATTCACCTAACCTGCACATCTTTTGGATTGTGGGAGGAAACCAGAGCACCCAGGGAGAGCTTCCACACAGACACAGGGAGAATGTGCAAACTCCACAAATGCAGGTGTCTGAGGCCGTAATCGAATCCGGGTCCCTGGTGCTGTGAAGCAGCACTTCTAATTACTCAACCACCATATGTGTACCTGGAGTGAGGGGGTGTTTCATGAAGAAAAATTGGAGGCTAGCCTTGTATCAACTGGAGTTTAAAGGTTGACTTGAGGGTAAATGTGGAAAGGATGTTTACTATTATGGAACTATTTAGAACTAGGGATCACTACAAAAATCAGAGGCTATCCATTTAAAAGGAATTGATTGGTGTTTTTTTTTATTTTTGATGCGTATTAGTCTTTGGAACTTCCTGCCTTTTAAAAAGGGTAGTGAAGCTGAGTCCTTGAATAGTTTTGAAGGAGAGAAGTAGGTGCAAATTGGTTTTAAGATTACTGAGATCAACCATCAGCTAATTGGTGAAACAGGCTTGAGGGGCTGGTGACCTGCACCTGCTTCTAACTCTTTTTGTGTACGTTCAGTTCTGTTTTGCTATCTAAGATCATATAGACCAGCATGGCTTAGGAACTCAACAGACACTACTTTAGCACTTTTTTACCACACTGCATTTACTTGCTCAACAGTTGGGGAGTTAGCCAATTGTTTTCATAAGTTCCAGTTTCTAAACGTTAATTTTAAGAATGCAGTAAGCAGATTACTGCATTGTCATAATAATGTTGTCCAAAGTTGAGTAAAATATGTGCCTAACCAAAGTTTTGGGTGTGAGATTTGTTAAGGTGAACAATATTGACTTTGAGTGGTTTTTCATTTGATTCTTCAATTAGAAACTGGCATTTTGGTATCACTTAACCTTGACCCTTATTAGAATTTACTTCCCTCTGTTCAAATTCATTGTGCTGTTGCATCAAATCTCTTCATAGTCAAGTTGATTTTCTGGGTCTGTTTCTTTAGGATGGCACTGTAGCAACTTAGTAAGCCACAACATCAACTTGCAAACCTGAAACCTCTACTACTCACAAGGACAATGGAATCCTCCCTCCCAACCATATTCCATCTTGACTTGGGATCATATGACCTGTTCCTTCCCTGACCCTAAAATTCTTTATTTTCCTTCTGTGTGGCCGAGAGCAGTTCAAGGTGATTCAACCACTTTCTCAAAGGCAACTAGAATGATGAAATGATGGCCTTGTCATAGATTAGATTAGTTTAGATTACTGACAGAGTGTGGAAACAGGCCCTTTGGCCCAACAAGTCCACACCGACCCGCCGAAGCGTAACCCACCCAGACCCATTCCCCTACGTTTACCCCTTCACCTAACACTACGGGCAATTTAGCATGGCCAATTTGCCTAACCTGCACATTTTTTGGATTGTGGGAGGAAACCGGAGCACCCGGAGGAAACCCACACAGACACTGGGAGAACGTGCAAACTCCACACAGTCAGTCGCCTGAGGCGGGAATTGAACCCGGGTCTCTGGCGCTGTGAGGCAACAGTGCTAACCACTGTGCCACCGTGCCGCCCATTGATGCTTACATTCCTTAAAGGTCTGGTTCTGTCACACACCATTAAAATATTATCGTTGTTTTAATTCAGTTAGATAATGTCTAATCATTCTGAAAGAGTTTAGCACATTGATTCCGATGGAAATGTGGTGCAGGGTACTGAACCCCCAAGTCTGGCTATCTGAAAATTTGTTTGCGCACATTGCATTCAAATATTTGTCCTGGAATGTTGGTTTGGGCATCAAAAGAAGCACCTAACTTTGTGCCTCAAAAAGGCAATGCCATGTTTGCACTGCCATTAGAGTTCCCGTGGTGCTGCTCCTTTTGTGCAATTGGCTCATCTACCATGCCTTGCCAAGATTTATAGTGGCCCTGAGTTAAAATTTGTCTTTGCTGAATTGCTTGCGGTTACATGTCTGGCATGTGATTTTGATGTCTAGCCTCTTATCTAATGAGGGAACCTAAAATCTCTCTCTCGTCTGAAGAATGCTTGACTTTGTTACCGCAGGTCTGTGGTAACAATGAGGATGACTTGGCTAGAAAGAGGCATCTTTTTATCTCCACTACCTGCATTTCATTACTGTTGAAATGCATTGGCAGCCATTAATCCCACAGTGCAATCTATAAACCTTTAATTTGTATACTGCATTGCAGCATCTTTAATATGATTGTTCTGCTGTAATACAACTACAGCATGAAATTGCAGAAGAATTTGCTCCAACTGCTGGGGAAAGAAAAGTATTTATTGTTTGAAAGATTGTATGCTTTGTTTCATTCAGACATTCCCTAAAGCAAAATTGTAATAATTCAGAATGTACAAATTTTCCAGGGCAACTAATCAACCTTCCTGAAAACTGGAATGGGACCTTTGAAATAGTTTCTTACAATAATTTCAAGTCCCTTTTTTTTATAGTATAAGAGAAAATACATAGTACTGCTGAAAGTAGGTTTGCTTGCTGAGCTGGAAGGTTCATTTTGAGACGTTTTGTCACCATACTAGGTAACATCAGTGAGCCTCTGGATGAAGCACTGGTGGCATGGCCCACTTTCTATTTGTTTCTAGACACATTCTAAACACAAAGTAGGCCATGCCACCAGTGCTTCATCCAGAGGCTCACTGATGTTACCTAGTATGGTGATGAAATGTCTCAAAGAACCTTCCAGCTCAGCGAGCAAACCTACATCCAGAACCCCAACTTGAGCTACAAATCTTCTCAGCTTGCTAACGCAATACTTTTGTAAAGAGTAGCTTTGAAATCCTGTTATTTCAACTTTCCACAAATATTACTGGCAATCTGGTTACTAAGTAGGAGACTTGAATGTCAAATTCTTTAGAAAAGGCATGTGATTTGATGTCTTCCTAGCCATAGCTGGCTGTAATCTGTAAAAGATGGTGGATCAGTGCAGCCTACTTAATGTCAACTTGAAATCCACCAATTGTTTCTTTATGGAAATGTTTAGCTTTGTCCTATCACCTTGCTGTATGCACACATGTATATCTATGTTCATTGATACTGTAAGTTGCACATTCCAAAATTCACCCCATGAGGCATGTGCATAAACTAATGATACTATTCTCTCAGTAACATTATGGCGATAGTGGCATGAGCTCTCACCTTTGCATTGTCTTTCTTATTGCTGTACCATGACAATTGATATAGCATTTAGCTTGACATGGTAGTCCTGTCAAACAGGTATCACCTGATGTGTTAATTGGCTGTTTGAGCATAAATAAACACAGGCCATATGGCTTTTCAGGACTGCTCTGCCTTTCAATATGACTGTGGCTGATCCAGGCATTTACTCAACTTTATTTTCCTACTTGGTCCAATAATTGATCTGAATAGTTCTAATCAGTCTGATTTCAGTTCTTAATGACCTAATGTTCTCCAGTCTTTGTGGAAGAAAGTTCCAATTAGGAACCCTTTTGAGGGAAGAAATTTCTGTTCACTAATTTTAAATGGGCAGTCCCATATTCTGAAACTGTACCCCTAAAAGAAAAATCCTCTCATTCTTCCTAACTTGGATGAGTGCAGGACCAACCTGCTGAACCTGTCCTCATCCCAGGAATCCATTTCATGATTTTTTTTCTGAACTGCCTGCAGTCCAGTGTAAATGAGGAAACTAAAAGCATTCAATATGACAGATAGTTGCACATAATGTCCTATATAGTCATTTTTCCCTTTCGATAAAGGCCAATATTCTGTTTGCCATAATTATTTTCTGATTTCATTATTCATGCACAAGGACACTGATTTTCTTCCCCCCCGCCCCAAACATTCCGTAGTCTCTTACCATTTAAATAATATTTTGCCTTCAGAATCTTCCAATTAAAGTAGATTTGACACTGTAACACAAATCCATCAGTCCCATTTTTTTTTTGCCTCAATGTTTTTATATCTCTTTGCAGACTTTGTCGTCTTCACAATTTGAAGATAGGAAAGCAAGCTATCAGAATATTAGTCAATAATACATTCAAGATACAACATTAATGAAGATAATAAATAATTGAAGCTCAGTACTGATCCATGTAGCACACCACTTGTTAAATTCTTGCCACTGAAATTGGCCTATTTATCCTGGCTATGTTTAACATTTTCCCCAGTGACTGATGCTGTGCTAACTGGCCTATGGTTTATTAGTTTTGGTTCCCTCCTATTGAATATTGTGGTTTTCCAAATGGCAGGAACCAGAATCTCTGGAATATTGGAAGATCGCTGCCACTGCATCTTCTGTCTCTACAGTCCTTTTTCCTAAGGCAGTATTATATAGACTGTTTTGTTCTGGAGATTATCAGCCTTCAGTCCCATTAGTTTGCCTGTACTCCTTGCTAGTGAGTGTTTTTGTTTCTCTCTTTGTCTCTTCATTTTCCATGACTCCGGGACTGTTATCTCTCTTTTCATTTAGCATAGAAATCAATACAAAATACTTGTTTAAAGTCTCTTCTGTTTCATTGTTTCCCATTAGTAATTTCCTGGTTCATCTTCCAAGTTTACTATTATGTATTTGTAAAAGCTTTTTACATTTGTCCTTGTTTGTCTTTTCTGTTTCACTCTTGGTATTGAATTTTGCAGTTTTCATGCACTCTCTTACAAAGGTAGAAAAAGATTGCATGGTCTGCAGTGACTAAAAATTGGCCTACTGACCAAGACATCCAGTGATAGGTTAAACTTTTTTTAAACCCCAAATTGGGAAACTTTAGTAGCTGGGACCTAAGGGGCAGCTTTTTCATGCAGAAGGTGGTGTGTGTAGAGAATAAGCTGCCAGAGGAAGTGGTGGAGGCTGGTTTGATTGCAAGATTTAAAAGGCATCTGGATGGGTATATGATTAGGGAAGGTTTGGAGGGATGTGGGCCAAATGCTGGCAAATGGGACTAGGTTAATTTCGGATATCTGGTCGGCATGGATTAGTTGAACTGAATAATCTATTTGTGCTGTACAGCTCGGTGATTGAGTTGAATTGCCCATACCCTTTGTTTTTTATTTCCCCACTGTCTATTGAATCAAACACTTGAGGGGCTTTTGGATAACTGCAATGAAGCTTGTATGTAACGAGAACAGATGTTGCTTCATGCTCAAAGAAGCATTTGTGATTGTGTTCTATGCAAAGCATTCTGATCGTGCTGTCATGTGCGCTGTGGCCACAAGAGTCCCCCAGAGTTGTGTAGAAAAAAGCTGAGTGCATTTGCAGAAACTGTGCTTGTGATTTTCATTCTGGAGTCTGAAATCTTCAGTGAAACCATTTTGATTAATTTGAACATGGACAGCAGACTAAACAAAATGATCTTGTCACTTCATAGAAATAATTTAATTAATACCATTGGTTAGACCTTCCCTCTACAATTCTGACCTTGGATATGGTCAATTGCAGAGATCTGGGCTAAAGGGCTGAAGTTATTAGGATGGGTTATGTAGACATCCTTTATGTAACATCCCTTGAATGTCTAAGATTAAGGAGCAATCTGATTTGAGCGGATTATGACCATTTTAAAGCATTTAATGGGGTGGAAGTGGGAGAAGCCTCTTCAAGTGGGATAGGTATCTCTTTCAAAGCAGTGATTCCGTCTACATGTTGTCTTCTAAGTGCAGAGGAGGCTGTGATGTGAGCAGCAAATACCTGTATAGTAGCAAAGTACAAGCAAATCACTGCTTCTCTTGGAACCTCAGCCTCTGGAGTGGGGCATTCACCTCTGTCAGAAAGCAGAGCTCAAATCTTGTGACTGGACCTTGGCTGTCACTTGAAGTGCTGTTTGTTTTGGATGAGTTCGATTCATGTTCACAAGTGGACTTCAAATTAAGTAACAAGTGCTGTGGAATAAATCTGCTGTGAAGCTGAGAGCACAGCAGTAAATATGGTACTGTAATTCAATATGAAATATTTTAAACCACATGAATTTTGACTCCCTAAATTCAGCAATTGATTATATAACGAAAAGTTTATATTTCATCACTTTAGAATTATAATTTGGGAAGATTCATTACTAACAGTTGTCCTTGTTCACCTTTTGTTTTGTTTTTCAGGAAACCCAGCGTTTGCATGCAGAGCCGGTGCCTGGTATCAAGGCAGAAGCAGATGAATTCAATGCACGCTACTTTCATGTTGTTATAGCTGGTCCCCAGGATTCTCCATTTGAGGGTGGAACTTTTAAACTTGAACTATTTCTTCCAGAAGAATATCCTATGGCAGCTCCAAAAGTTCGCTTTATGACCAAAATATATCACCCAAATGTAGACAAGCTGGGCAGAATCTGTTTAGATATTCTGAAAGGTATTCTGTGTTAATTTTATAGTATACTTGTGACCATTGCAGCTTTTTGTGCATTTTTAATTGGAGTTTTAATGTCATGGCTTGTAATGTTTTGCTTCCACAGACAAGTGGTCCCCAGCTTTGCAGATTCGTACAGTGCTGCTATCAATCCAGGCATTGTTAAGTGCTCCAAATCCAGATGATCCATTAGCAAATGATGTAGCCGAACAGTGGAAGAGCAATGAAGCCCAAGCCATAGAAACAGGTACCTGTGATTATTTATTTGATAGAAATTAAACGTACAGCTCTAGCTACATATTTGACATGTATTGAATTGTACAGCAACAATTAACCCAAGTTATGTCCTTTGTTGACATTTTCACTTGAAGATGCTCTTGCCTGCTTACTACAACATTTGGACTAGTGCCAGCCCAAGCCATTTCCTGGGGTTTCTCATGCCACACTATAGTACTGTTTTGTGAAAGTGATTTAGATTCAGATAGTAGTAGTTCACTGCTAGCTTAATGAGCTACCTTGTTTCCCTCTGTACCTAGAATTCCACCTGCAATGTATCGAAGTATAAACTGGATGTTAGCTACTAATGAAGTGTGGGAGAAGAGCTTTGGATGTTGTCACTTTTGATTGGTATACTTGTTAAAGGATGTGTTTGTTTTCAAGAGTGTCAGATTTGAAATTGTCTTAATTGTAAACTTGCTGCAACAAGATCTGTTACTATCAAAAAGTGCACAGAAAATATTGCAAAATGCTGTTTCCACAACTTTTTTTTTCTCTTTCAGCCAGGACATGGACTAGGCTATATGCCAGTGGGAACAGCAATTCCAGATGAAGTTGAATGCACATCACAGCCCTTGTTCTGCCAAGATCTCTCTCCTTGCATTCAAAGAACAGTCTTAGAAAACTGCTGAATAAACCCAGACAAATAAAATTCTTGGTGTTTAAATGCATATTAGAGACTATTTGTCATGTTTGGATTCACCATTAAAGCATGAGCAGAGTCTATACCACTTTGCTTTTCTATTTTTCCCCCTCCTTCCGCCACCCAGTTAATTTGAAAGCAGCGATGCACCTCTGCTTTATTTACAATGACTGGCGTTATTTTTTCTTAGCACTGTGAATGAAAATCTGCTTAGTTAGCTGCTCTATTGTAAGTTTTTTTTTAATTTTCTGGGTTTTGTTTTTTGTGATGCTAAAAGCAATTTTTGAAAGCAGCTAACTTGTACACAGTAGATCATGCCCTTTGCCAAGAGTAGTAACTTTTTTTTCTTTTTAGGTGCACTAGATTAAGCAGCTTGCTGGTTATTAGTTAGTCCAGTCAGTAAAGGAAGAGAAAAAAAGCAATGCATCAATATTGTGACTCTCAAATGTAGATCCTGAGAAAGCTTGTTACTTTGTATGGCTTGTCTGGGGGTGGGAGGGGGGGCAGTGTGGGGAAGAAAGATTTCTGTAAAACCTTTGTTTTAGTAAACTTTTTTTGTTCCATTTGACTGTTGTACTGGTGTTGATCTTTCCACAAGCGCAATACGGTGAATAAATGATGTTTTAGTGATTTGAATCCATGCTCATTAATGAAAATTATCTATATCCAGTCTAATCTACATATTTAGTCAAGCTAAGGTGTTTCTCTCATTTCAAAGCCTATGATAGTGTATTTAGATCATGTATGCTGTCCCAGTGAACTCGATCATTCATTCTCTTGGGGATATAGCACCTGTAACTTGCATTGCAACTTGTGATAACACTATTTTTGCTTTTTAAAAATAAATCCAATTAACTTAAATTGAGGATTGCTGAAAAAGGTGCATTACGTTGAAGCTTTTTGTCTGGCATCCATAAGGACATTTTGCAAAATAACCAGTTTAAGGGCAAAACCAACATTCTATTGTATGTGAGGATTGATAAGTG
Source organism: Chiloscyllium plagiosum (assembly GCF_004010195.1). Lineage (NCBI taxonomy): Eukaryota > Metazoa > Chordata > Chondrichthyes > Orectolobiformes > Hemiscylliidae > Chiloscyllium > Chiloscyllium plagiosum. The sequence goes on from NC_057732.1 coordinate 4,321,006, forward strand.
GACTATGATATTGCCATTGAGCATGCATCCATTGATGCTGATCTGCAAGTAGGCTTTTTTGGTATCAAGTCTAAATGTTGGTTTTACCCTTGAATTTATATTGTCAAATGTCCAGATTTACTAATACTTGTTGGTAATATTCTGATCATTGGTTAATTGATGTAATCAAAATGAATTTTAAGTATGGTTGCCTTGTCTTTCTCAATGTCATCTTTGTTATTTCCCTGGCTCAGTGGTAGACTTTATCCCAAGCTACAGGTTTGAAGCTACTTTCATCCACTGCCTGTCACTTGACTATGACTTTGTTTTAATCAGTGAGCATTGTATCTTCATACTCATTTGGTGTCCAAATTCTTGGCCTTCTGTCATCAAAATTGCATTCTTGTACTTGAGTTGCTTAAGATTTTAAGGCTCCACTGTTAGTCTTTTCTGCTGAACTTTTCTTACCTTTTGCGTTTCCACTTTAATCTGTGTGGTTTCTGGTCACTAGTTCATTCTCCTGTACTTTAAGAATATTTCCCTATTATCTCTCTTCTACCAACTTCAGTGTTCTATTATTCAGTGATAATTTCTGCACATCTGGCTTTTTATTCCTTTGGTGATCAAGCAATTTCCCTTTCCAGATAATTGCAATCACTTACACTCAACACACACCTTGCTTGCTGTTCCAACCTTACTCCACCCAATGTCAAAAACTTATTCTAATACCATGCCTCTTCCTTTTTATCTCTGGATGACTCAATGTCTTCTCACACCAGGTCATGCATCAGTGCCAAATTTTGAATTTCCTTGTATTCTTTCACATGCATATTTTGACTGTTTTGGATCCAAGCTTGCTCTTGCTCACTTTTCCTTTTGATTTCTCCTCTTGCATATCCTGTCTGTTATAACCTAGAAGTGCAGTCTAACATTACACTCCTAAAGCTTGCTTCTGCCTCCCATACAAGTGAGAATGCAAACAGCTGATGCATTCTCACCCACACATACTGTGTCCAGCACGTTTTCTCAGGGCTGACCCTTCGGTCTCTGCCAATGGATGAACCACCATCTCCACAATATTCATTATTTTGAGGAATGTCACAACTTAAAATCAGGATTCCCCCTGTTATTTTCATCTTAGCCTGTCAAATTGTGGCTGTTATAAATCACCATGTGGTCTTTCCCACTACTGCTTTTGTACTTACACTTCCTTGAATATCTTTTGTTCCCCTCCTTTTTAAAATCCTGATAGCAAAATCTCAATTGACGTGATTTCAACCTCATCAATAGTGACCTCCGGAGAAGCTGTGCTTGTCTATCTAACTGCTCCATCTATTAGAAAATCTGCTACTCATTCACAGCCACCTATTTGACCTTGTGTCCTGTACTCTGAAGTAATTGCAGATAATAGCATTTCTGATTTAATGGTTTCTCTTTTTACCCCCTCCCTGCTACATTTCTGCATCCAGGTCTGGGAGGAAGAAACCAATCCCTAATTGAAGGCAGCAGCTCATCACTAGAGGGCAGTTGCAAGTCTATAGCAAACTCTCCTCCAATATTTCCCCTTGGAAGCAGTGATCATTTTACATTTGAAGGACTGTGACAATGTACTCTCAAAATCTCACCTGTCTGTGTATAAGACTTTATGGAATCAACTCTTGTTTAAAGTGTCTCTGCCAGTATATTTTACCAGAGATAGAGTTCATTAAATACACTACCTTTACTACAACCACTACAGACCTGATTAAAGGTAATTACAGTGGGAGCTGCTTCAAACTTGTAATTGCTAAATATATTTTAGAATACAAATGGTCTCCCCTTCAGCCTTTTGGGAATTTCCACTGGGAAATAGTAATCAAACATTTGACAGCCATCTAGTAGTACAGTGCTGCTCACATCACTTAAGCTTTGCTGAAATTTTAACCTTTGATTCCCACAACTGCCCCCAAATGGAACAAGGTTTTTCAAAAACTTGACCACAACCAAAAACTTTTACACCTTGTGCAATGAGGGAATACTGCACATTCACATGTAAATTGCAGGTGCCTTCACAGAACTTTGAAAGATCAGTAGAGCTTTCCTGGAAATGATCAGGCCAACATTAAGCCAATGATCAGGCCAAATGCAATACTTAAGTAACATGCTGACCAGAATCTTTTTATGGAAGCTTTATGTAGCAAGTAGCTTCACTTTTTACTGACATTTGACACTTCAGTGGCTACAAAGCATTTGTGACTCAAATCTACCAGTAAGTTTCCCTGTTTTAAGAGTTTACTTTTTAAAGCTTCACTTAAGTTGATGTAAAATGTACTGATAATAGCAAGTGTACCAATTTATCACTTGTTCAAAAAAAGACATGCTGCAATGAGAATAGCAGTGGTAGAGCTACACTTGCTCCAATCCATTTGGGCTGTTCAATTTTATTTCAGAACAAGGTTACAAACAGTTCATAAAACCAATTTTCAATATAAAATTGAGAACTGCTTTTTAAAAAATATTAGTTCATTTGCTCAAGTATAAATGGTCCTTAAAAAGTCAGTATGTATTAGTGGGAGAAGCATTAATGACATCTGTACCCAATGTCTGCCCAGGGGCATTTCCATGCAGATTTTTTCATCTATAGGTTGTGGACATAGGCCAGTAATTACCCATCCTACAAAAAAAAGTAGAGAAGCTGCTGGTACAGTACTGACAGGAGGAGATTAACATTTGGACCCAGCAATGTTTCAGCTCATGATTTGAGGGGCAGCTGTTGTGTGATGCTGGAAAAGCACAGCAGGCCAGGCAGCATCTAAGAAGCAGGAGAATAGACATTGCAGGTATAAGACCTTCATCAGGAATAGGGAGCAGCTGGTGATCATGTGTCTATTATCCCAAATGGGATTTTAAAAAAGCAGTTACAGAATGAAGCAATAGAACACACTTTGTTCAAAATTCAGTTTTATTCAAGACTATTAGTCTCATTAAGAAAATGATTTTTTTAAAATCAAATACAGTAGACTCTCTTGAATGGTGTCTTTGGGACTGTACAGAAAGCTTAAAGACAGTGAACCAAACACAGCTAGAAAATAGGTGACACCAAATAATATATATATTGAATTCTTAAAACATGCTGTGACTGGATAAGGCAGGTTCATTCTCAGGAGTCTTCAAGCTACTGCCTTCAATCTCACTATTGAGTGTGAACCACATTTTAAAAAGGTGGGGAGAGGCCTCTGAGCAGGAATTAAGAGATTGGGATAGAGTACTTCTGATCAAAAAAAAAGTTACAAAGACTTGGAGTTCAACAACCTCAACATTCTAGGTTTAAAAAGGAGCACCTCCAAATACAGTAGGTTCAAGTACAGCAGGTTTCATACTGGCAAACAAGTATTGTCAAAATAGTTTTGCACTGTGGTCTTTAATTTAAAAAAAACTTTCACATAGAATTCATATAGCCAGCAGAGCAAGAATCAATTAATAAAAAAGGCTGGATACTTAAGAACCCATATAAAGCAAAGATAAACCCATCACCACTTCCAGTTCCTGCCTAAAGTTAAAATGCAAAATTAATCTTAATTGCAATTTTAAAAATCTCAAATCTTGCTAAACTGTCTTATAAAATTTCAGTTGAGGGGCAGTCACAAACTAAAGTCCCCTGGAGTGTTACTTCATTCAAAATAATCCTCCATCAGCAAGGTATAGACATTTAAGTCAAACAAACTTGGAAACAAAACAGATCCAGGCAACCAACACATAGAAGTGAATGGATTTGAACTGCTCAAACAAATCTGCGTGAATCAGTTCAGTTTGGCACAGGCAATATTAAAAGTAGATATGATTCTGCTTCTGCTTCCATTCTCCAGAAGAATGTCAGCAGTTTTTTTTAAAAAAAGAGGGAGTCCAATATGTTTGTAAACTCCAACTGTAGAGCAAGATAGGCAACTCAAGTATGGGATGACACTTTGAAATTTCAAAGAGTACAAGAACAATTAAAAGGGCAAAATCAAGAAAAGGGGAAAAAATGTACAGGGCATGGAAAAATCTATAAATTAAGTGCAAAAGCCAAATTGGCAGTATATTTTATTTGGTGTTGGAATTTTGAGTATTGTGGGTGGGGTTGAGAAGGAACAATATTTAACATCAGTAATTCAGAGAAAAGGGACATGGAAAAGTGATCTGATGCAGCAATCAGAAGATAAACATTTTAATTAATACCATTTAAAAATGATCAATTTTGAAAAGAAGCTTCTATTCAATTACCCAAACAATTTGTTAAGGGCAATTCATACTTCAAGATTTAATGATGAAATAGCTGAGCAATCAGGCTTTCTAATAGGATGTCCAAGTATTCATTTAAATGTTTCTCAATTTTGATGTGGAAAGTAATCAGATACTACACTGCCATTGTAAAACACCAATATAGAAAATCATTTTCACATCTGTGGCATGCTATTCATGGTAAAATTGAAGTAGGATTAAATATATCCTTTGTATATAATGCAAACTTAAAACAGTTAGTGGCCTGCAAGGCATCTCTAACAAAATAATGCTAACATAAATCAGTGTATGGCTTTGGTTTTCAACACTATTTTACATCATCAAAAAGTTTCATATCAACACTGCAAGTACTCATGCAAAAGTATTTATACATATACAATCTAAACCTAGACCATTCTGCCTTAAACAGAATGCAATTTACTCCGTGACTGCACATGAGCAGGAAGGCCACATGTGAATGTACGTTTCATCTGAGGTCAGACGACATCCCTGAAGGTTGGGAACTGGTTACATAAACAGTAGTTGTGTCAACTGAATTGGAGACGACCAGAGAGTTTCCATTCGTGTTGGAGTTGCCTAGTTTCAGCTTTTTCAAGTATTCAGCATGTACCGGCTTATGACGCTGCAAGACTTCAATTGCATCTTCAACTTTAAACCATTCCCTTTTCCTTCCTGTGAAAGCAAAATATTTTTTTTTTTTTAAATTAGCATTCGGCTATATCAACCATCAGGAATTTCAAAAAGCATTTGAAAGGAGCACCATATAATAAAAACTTGTCAGCTAACTTAAAGCTTGTGGAACAAAAAAAAAAGCACAAATAAAATTGAATAAGGGAAAGAAAGCATGGCAGTAGCCTTTTTCAGACTACAGTGTAGTATACATTACAGAGTGCACACGTGCAGGGGGAGGCATGGAGAAGGCTACTATGGCATGAATATCCAGATTGGAGAATCTGGATTCCAAAGCAGCAGAGTGGAAAAAAAGAAAATCAGCCCATTTTTTATGTCTCATGTTTCATGTTTCAGAAATCAAGGAGAAAACTGGTATTCCAAAAACAAAAAGGGATTGACATTGCAAACACACCTCTTGATTATTTAACAGTGCCCTGCACTTCGATGAACAGAAGATAATTTCAGAGTCAGCAGATGACACATACAGTGAATAATGGGCTTCAGAAGGACACAGACTTGTAAAGTGAGCAGCCTCAGGGCAAAATGAAATTTTTAAAATCATTGCTGGCAGGACTAATATTAATGCCCAATCTTAATCCCCCTGGAGAAGTTGATGAGCTGCCTCCTTGAACTGCTCAAAACACAGATCTGAGTGAATCAATTTAATTTGGCACTGGCAATATCAAGTAGATACCATTCAGCTTCTGGACCCATTCTCCAGACTAAAGATAGCAGTTCTCAGTAGGAGTCCAATATATTTGTAAATTCAAACTGCATAGCAAGTTAGACAATCAAGAGCGACAGTTGAAAGACTCTAGTCCCTGGAGTGTTGGAAAGGGAATTCCAGGATTTTTGATTCTGAAATTAACATTAACAATACATGATTTATTTGGGAGGACGAATGAGGAAGGACAATACAAGCTAAATAATTACATTTGGGCATAACAGAAAGACCTTGGAGGTAACTGCAGAGATGTCTGAAGGTGTCAGGACAAATTGAGAAAGCTGTGAATAAGCACATGGCGTCTTTGGCTTTATACAAAGAGACATGGGAGAGTGACAAGAAGGTAAGCAGCAGAACACAATATCATTGCAAAAAAAAAAAAATCAGGAAATGAAGTGAGGAAACAGTTTTCTAAAAGCTGTGATTTGGAATATATTCTGACAGACTAACAGAAGTAAATTCAAATTGCAACATTCAAAAAACAAAAAAAGTGGTAGATAAAACAAGGATCAAAGTAAAGAGATATGGAAAGAAAAAAAAAGTGTACAGTGGTGACTTTTATTGGCCAGCTCTATCAAACAGCCAGCGCACATAAAAGGAATTGAAAGATCCAGCACAAGAGGCCATTCTATGATAAGGGCACCATTAATACTGGAAAGATGGATCCATATGGACATTTCAGAAACTAAACTAAGTTTACAGAAGATTCAAATCCCAAACATCTTCCTCACAGAAGAATTAATAATCAAAGACCTTACAGCAGTGCAGTGGGTACACCTCTGCCTCTGAGCCAGAAGCACAAATGATATTCCAGGACTTGATAGCCAGGGGATAAGAGCAGGAGATGTTCAGCCATGTGACCCATTTGGTTCATAGCTCAGGACTACAACATGCATGAAAAGGTGTGCTGCCACAGCAACAGACTCTTGGCTGGGGTGGCTGATGTGAATCAGATTGGTGCCTACACTGCATGGGGTTTGATTCCCATTCCAGTTGGGATGGATTCAGGTCCTGCCTTGCTGGAGGAGGAACCTGCCTTCAAGCAGGGAATTGAGGGCCCATCATGCAAGTGTGCCAGCTTAAATTATATATTGTCTCAATGCAGGCCACAAACAGCTTGCAGCAAGTGCCAACATACTGGCTGCAAAAATAGTCTGAGGAAAAAAGGTGTAAAGCTAGGACCCCTAATTAGCAGGAGCTGAATAAGGTAAATTCAGTTTTCATCACATAGGCTTCTGAAAGTATAATTGGCTTGAGGATCATATTCATTCCCTATCTAATTTCCCTGTCCCCGGCAAAAACCTGACTATAGCATTTGACGAGACTCAAGTGACAGGACAAATCAGATGTAGCAAGTGTTTTCCATTTACTCTTGATGGATTCAACTTCTGCCTGCAGGTTCAATCAAGGCATTTTTAAAACAAAAGAAAGTGTTTTTTTTAAAAAAGGAAAAGATATGCATATCCAGGATGATGATCATCTTTCTATCAGCCACACTGCCCACAGCATGCTGGCTGAGCAAGTCTGAACAATGCTTAAAGCTAGTGTTCACTAAAAATGCAATAAATGATTGAAAATGAAACAAACAAGAGCTCTAGCCATTAAAACAACAAAGTCACACGAGGTCAGAACAAGAGCAATGAAATTAGAGAAAGCTTATTAACAGAATGAGGTTAAAGGAATGACAAGACTCATCTGGGAAAAATGAAGTTTGCAAAGAAACTACAATAAACCACTCATCCCTGCTGTAGCTCTACATCTCAATGCACTCAGCCTGACAATTCAAAGTATCCTTTGGCTTTTATAGCCTGTGTGTCACCAAGTCCTTCCCAACACCATGTGCCAGCCCCCCCCTCCCCACCAACCAAAACCAAGATCAATAGAAATTTAGAAATTTTCAAAATCACGTGGGATCAGGACAGAGTAGGTATGGAAGACCACTCCTGCTCACAAGATTTGAGAACTAGAATGCATGGTATGTTGTAAAACAAAACACTGCAAATGTGAGGGGAGGAAATAAGTTTCTTAGTGAATATTTATGGAATGCACTGCTTGGAAATGTCAAAGGCAGACCCAGCTGGGGAATTCAAGAAGGAACTGGATGATTATTTAAGCGGAAACAGTGTGCAGGTTTACAGGGAAAAGGCACAATATTGGCACCATGTCATACGTTCAGGGAGCCAGTGCAGACATTGTTATAGTGAAGAAAGAGGCCGTTTGGCCAATGACCCAGTTTGATGATTATATCCTTATTAGGAGTTGTAGTCTGCTCTATCAAATCCTTGTAAATGTAAAGCCCCTAGATCAGATCTTTCACTCATGGGAAGACCTGCAACCTGCCTCCAGTTGAACTATTTTAGCTCCAGTTTCATTCTGGTTAAATATGCACTGTACCCCTTACAAAACGGCCAATGAATCCTTTCAGAATTTGTGCCCAAAACTGTAATTAGCATTGGAAATAGTCTGTCCACAGCACTGAACAAATGCAGCACAACCTTCTCCCCACTATGATACATGACTGTCTAAGACAAGGCCAACTTCCCATTATGCCTTGTTTCAACTCTGGAGTGCTCCTTCAATTCAGAAAATATCAAAACAGGATTAGTCATTATGGCATTGCAAAGTTTGAAGGAAAGCAGCACACAAATGTCAAATGGACCGATTTGTTCAGAGTGTCAGACAGTCATTCACAGATGTCCAGCATGGAAACAGATGCTTCGGTCCAACTCGCCCATGCTGACCAGATATCCCAACTTGATAGAGTCCCATTTGCTAGCACTTGGCCCATATCCCTCCAAACCCTTACAATGCATATACCCATCCAGGTGACTTAAAAAAAATGTTGCAATTGTACCAGCCTCCACTTCCTCTGGCAGCTCATTCCCTAAAAGTACCACCCTCTGCATGAGAGAATTGCCCCTCAAGTCTCTTATACCTTTCCCTTCTCACCCTAAACCAATGCCCTTGGTCTGGACTCTTTTCTCTGGGCGGGGGGGGTGGGGGAGGAGGAGGAGAGAAAAGACTTGTCTATTTATCCTATCAATGTTCCTCACGGTTTTTATAAATGTGGGGTTACCTCTCAGCCTCAGACGTTCCAGGGAAAACAGCCCCAGCCCAGTCAGCCTCAGATAGCTCAAATCCTCCAACCCTGGTAACATCCTTGTAAATCTTTTCTGAACCCTTTCAAACTTCACAACATCCTTCCGATAGGAAGACCAGAATTTATGCAATATTCCAACAGTGACCCATACAGCTGCAACATGACCTCCCAACTCCAGTACTCAATATTCTGACCAATAAACGAAAACATACCAAACACCTTCACTAGCCAGAGACTCCTCTTTCAAGGAACTATGAACCTGCACTCCAAGGATCTCTAAGTTTGTTCTGCCCTGTTTTGCTTTTCCAAAATGCAGCACCTCACATTTATTTAAATTTAATTCAATCTGCCACTCCTCAGCTCATTGATCAAGGTTCCATTGTTCTGAGGTAACCTCTTTCACTATCCACTACACCTTCAATTTTGGCATCATCTACTAACTATACCTCTTCTTACGTTCTTATAGAAAATGACAAAAAACAGTGGACTCAGAACCGATCCTTATGACACTCCACCGGTCACAGGCCTCCAGCCTGAAAAAGCAACCCTCCACCACCACCACCACCCTCTGTCTTTTACCTTTGAGCAGTTCTGCAACCAAATGGCAAGTTCTCCCTGTATTCAGTGAGATCTAACCTTGCTAACCAGTCTCCCATGGGGAACCTTGTTAACTGCCTTACTCAGGTTGGTATAGATCACATCCATTGCTCTGCTCTCAAGGGGATTTTAACTTTCTAAATATAGATTGGGATTGCCATATAGTGTTAAGGGTTTAGATGGAGAGGAGTTTGAGTGTACAAGAACATTTTCTGATTCAGTATGTGAATGTACCTACTAGAGAAAGTGCAAAACTGGACCTACTCTTGGGAAATAAGGCAGGGCAGGTGACAGAGGTGTCAGTAGGGGAAGCACTTTGGGGCCAGATACCATAATTCCATCAGTTTTTGCATAATGATGGAAAAGGATAGACTGGATCTAAAAGCTGAAGTTCTAAATTGGAGGGGGTCAATTTTGACAGTATTATTAGGAAAGAACTTTCAAAAGCTGACTGGGGGGCAGATGTTTGCAGGTAGAGGGATGGCTGGAAATAGACTGGATCTAAAAGCTGAAGTTCTAAATTGGAGGGGGGTCAATTTTGACAGTATTATTAGGAAAGAACTTTCAAAAGCTGACTGGGGCAGATGTTCGCAGGTAGAGGGATGGCTGGAAAATGGGAAGTCTTCAGTAATGAGAGAGAGTGTCCAGAGACAATATATTCTTGTCAGGCAAGGCTCTTAGGTATAGGGAATGTTGGATGACAAGAGAAATTGAGGTTTTGCTTAAGAAAAAGCAAGCATGTGTCAGATTATAGACAATGTGAATCTTTAGAGTATAAAGGCAGGTGTATACTGAAGAGGGACGTCAGGAGGGATAAAAGGGGATATAGCTTTGACAAGGAGGGTTAAGGAGAATCCAAAGGGATTTTATAAATGCGTTAAGGGCAAAAGGGTAACTCTGGACATAGAACAGGCCCTTTGGCCCAAGATGTTGTGCCGAACATTTGTCCTAGCTTAAGCACCTATCCATGTACCTATCCAATTGCCGCTTAAAGGTCACCAATGATTCTGACTCTACCCAGAGTGGTGGGGGCATGGAATGCGCTGTGGGAGTGGCAAAGAACCTATCCCTGACATCCCCCCTATACCTTCCACCCTTCACCTTAAATTTATGTCCCCCTGTAACACTCTTGTACCCGGGGAAAAAGTTTCTGACTGTCTACTCTATCTATTCCTCTGATCATCTTATAAACCTCTATCAAGTCACCCCTCATCCTTTGCCATTCCAATGAGAAAAGGCCTAGCACTCTCAACCTATTCTCATACGACCTATTCTCCATTCCAGGCAACATCCTGGTAAATCTTCTCTGCACCCTCTCCAAAGCTTCCACATCTTTCCTAAAGTGAGGCGACCAAACTGCACACAGTACTCCAAGTGTGGCCTAATCAAGGTCCTGTACAGTTGCAACATCACTTCACAACTCTTGAATTGAATCCCTCTGCTAATGAACACGAATACATCATAGGCCTTCTTACAAGCTCTATCCACCTGAGTGGCAACTTTCAAAGATCTATGAACATAGACCCCAAGATCCCTCTGTTCCTCCACCTTACTAAGAACCCTACCGTTAACCCTGTATTCCGCATTCTTATTTGTCCTTCCAAAATGGACAACCTCACACTTAACAGGGTTGAACTCCATCTGCCACTCCCCAGCCCAGCTCTGCATCATACCTAAGTCCCTTTGCAGCCGACAACACCCTCCTCACTATCCACAACTCCACCAATCTTCATATC
>NC_057732.1:4333753-4344120 GCF_004010195.1 Chiloscyllium plagiosum
GCACCTTTCCAAAATCTGTTTCCCAATCTGTTTCTCCACATCTCTGCTGCTATTGGGGGGCCTATAGTAAACACCCAACAAGGTGACTGCACCTTTCCTATTTCTAACTTCAGCCCATACTACCTCCAAAGGCAAATCCCCACGAACTGACTTTCTGCAGCCATTATACCATTTCTAATTAGCAACGCCACACCCCCTCCTATTTTTTTAACCACCCTCCCTAATCTTACCAAAACATCTGTAACCAGGAACCTCCAACAACCATTCCTGTCCCTCTTCTATAGGGTCCCTCAAAGATCAGCACGGCAGTCTTTGTGTGGAACCACAGGAGATGGGGAGATACTAAGTGAGTATTTTGCATCAGTGTTTACTGTGGAGAAGGACATGGAAGATATAGAAAGTGGGGAAATAGATGGATATTTTTCAAGATGTCACCATCTAACAGGAGGAGATCCTGAATGTCTTGAAATGTGTAAGGAGATAAATCCCCAGGACCTGATCAGGTGTACCCTAGAGCTCTAGGAAACTAGGGAAGTGATTGTTGGGCCCTTGCTGAGATATTTGTATCATCAGTAGTCACAGGAGGTGCTGGAAGACTGGAGGTTGGCTAACGTAGTGCCACTATTTAAGAAAGGGTGGTAAGGAAAAGCCATAGACTGATGAGCCTGATGTCATTGATGAACAAGTTGTTGGAGGGAATCCTGAGGGACAGAATTTACATGTATTTGGAAAGGCAAGGACTGGTTAGGAATTGTCAACATGGTTGTGCGTGTGGAAAATCATGTCTCAAACTTGATTGAGTTTTTTGAAGTAGCAACAAAGAGGATTGAGAGCAGCGGTGAACAGTGCAAAAATATCAGCTCGGGCTCCCACAATTTTTTCTATTGCATCTTGCAGGATTCTTTGATATATCTGGTCAGGACCAGGAGATTTATCCACCTTCATACATTCAACACCTTTAATGGGAGATGGACTGTCCAAGAGATCACCAGTAACTACCCAAGTCTTCATGTCTTTCTCCACAGTAAACACAGGAGAAATAGTCATTGAAGATTTGCCCGTCTCCTGAGTTCCATACATACAAGTCCACTTTGGTCTTGGAGGGGTCCCATTCTCTGTCGTTATTCTTTTCCCTTTTAATATACTGAAAGAATCTCTTCAGATTCCCCCTAATATTCTCAGCTATCTTGTACCCCCTTTTTGCCCTCCTGATTTCTTTCTTCAGTAAACTCCTGTATCCCTAATATATCTCCAGGGATTCCCTTGATCTCAGCTGCCTGTACCTGAGCCACGCCTTTTTCTCTGGTCAAAGCTTCGATATCTCGTCATCCAGGGTTCCCTATTCCTGCCAACCTTGCCCTTCATCCTCATAGGAATATGCAGACCTTCAACTCTAGCCATCTCACTTTTAAAGGCCTCCCATTTTGCAGAGGTCCTTTGCCTGAAAGCAAACTATTCTAATCAACCCCTGCAAGCTCCTGTCTAATTCCATCAAAATTAGCCTTGACCCAATTTAGAACTTGAACCTGTGGACCAGTTTTGACCCTCTCCATAACTATTGTAAAATTATTAGAACAATGGTCACCAGCGCTCCCCCACTGTCACATCCTCCTGTTCTTACCTCACTAGTTTGTGGCACTGAAAGTAATCCGAAGATTACCACCAATTACATCCTAGTTTTTATTTTTTTTCTTCTAGCTCTCTAATCACTCTGCAGAACCTCATCCCGATTTCTACTTATGTCATTTGTGCCAACATGCACAATGATGTCTGGCTACTCATCCTACCCCTGGAGAACATTCTGCAGCCGCGCAGCTCTCCTGGATTCTGGCACCCAGAAGGCAACATATCATCCTGGGTTCCTGTTTGCAGCCATAGAATCTTGCCTGCCCCCCTCGCTATCGAATCTCTAATCACCAAAGGTCCTGTTTACCTTTACCTTTTCTTGCAGTGTCCCAGTGCCAGTCGTAGCACCACTGACCTGGCCACTGCTGCTTTCCCCTAAATGGCCACCCCTTTCCTCCTCTTTCCCCCCACCCCAAACAGTATCCAAAATAGTATACAGGAGGAACCTAGATTACCTGAATGACGATTATCCAAACAAGATCACAAGGTCCTGATTCTTGGTTATTCAATTACCCAAACAAAGTACGCCCCAGCCCATGGCGTTTGGAAATAGAGGTTCCTCTAATTGTTTTCAAGGGGAATGGAAGCACTCTTTGCCTACACCCTTTTTTTTTGGATGGGATTTGGAAGGAAAGGTATTTTAAATAATTTGCTCATCTCTTCTGATGAAATTTAATTGGTAGTTTATTAACAATGCAACTACATATTGACATTAGCAATTGCTGTCAAAAGGAGGGACAAAGAGAAAGAGATGGCACAAAGTTAACAAATCAAAACTCAAATCAAATGTAAAGTATCGGCTTTGCCTGGTGTCAGGGTACACTCCTTCGGGTGGAGCTGAGCATGAACCTGAATGAAGGAGTACTTTTTCTTCTTTTAGCGTGAAAGAAGAAAATAAAAAAGAGCGGTCATCTAAGTGACCGGGTGACATACAGTTGGCAACTTTCTAAAGCATGTAAATTCCTGAGCACATCCAGCACCTTCATTTCTCCAAGTCAGTCCCAAACAATCCATATGTGTTCCCCCAAGAACAGCCCTGCTCTGTTATCCTCCTCTGCTGGGAGCTGCACTGAAATAACTGTTAAAATGGAATAATTACTCCTTCAATCTCCTCCTCCCTTCACCCTGGCCAAAGAAAATCAGATTAGAGAGAGTTTTCATGCATTAAAGGATTTAATCATTAATTCTAAAGGTCCTTCACTTACTTTTGAAAGCAGTGCTCAACATTTGGTCATTAAGCCCCACCTAATTTAAATCACAACAACATATACTGGTGTGTAAATTCACTAACACCTACCTGGAGACAGTTTGCTTCCTGGTTCCGTAATTTTATAGTGACATTACTGGAAACATAACCACCTAATTGAGGGGTAATGGATTCCCCAAGTGTTCCATTAACAGTGAAAACATCTACAACTTACCAATATTAACAGAATCCTCCCAATCTTCCAGAATTTCTGTCACTATGAGAACATACACATAGGTTCTGTGTTTTCGGTCACGATTCTATTACAAAGAAAAACAAAGAACAAAAAAAAGTGTTCAAAATAAAAAAAAGAGAGGAACAAAAGCAAAAATCTACCAATGAGGAGGGTAATTGGCAGAGAACATCCAAGAGCTGTCCCTCCATCTACGTTCACTTCAGGAATCTGAAATCAGAAGGTACTTTCCACAATCCTATTAGGAGAATGGAACTTGATTAGACCAATGCTTGGTTCTAAACAAAAATGTTAGGGAAAAGCACAAGGTTATTTAGTACAGAAAATCAGATGCTTCCGGGGTGAAAACTGGAGGCATGAGCAAACTTGCAGATTTAGAACAGACCAAAGTATTGTAGATCAAGTAAAAATCTATAAACTTACAAATAATGATTGATCATGAACACAAAATATCAGAAAATCTGAATGGATGGTGTTACACTGGAACAAGCAAACGTTTGTCTGCTGAGGATGACTGACAGATGTGATGCTGAAGTCAACAGACAGCCAGAAATTATTTTGTGAACATGGGAGAAAAAGAAGCTGCACTGTTACATTATGGGAAAGCAACAATGTCTCAGAAACCTGGACAATACGAAGATGAGATAGAAATCTGAAGCCCACTCGGATGCCAAGATGATTGGGAGACATTCACACAGACCAGAAGACAAAAAGAAAAGTGCTGGAAATTGGCAGGAGATAAAGAACTCTTTAAAAAAGTGACTCCAGAAACGGTAGAAAGTATTAGCATTTTGACCAGGGCTGAAAAGCTGCAGATTTGAGGAGACAAAGTGGAGGGCAGCAGAAGGAGGCACCAGCCTTTTCATGTAGGACGATGGTGCAAAACAGGCCATAACATACCTCCTGTTAGGAGCAGCTACAAGTAGCTGAAGGATAACAGAGCATGGATCAAAAAGTCAAAACAGGGAGGGAGAAGGGGGAAAAATTTTGACAGGACATACCCAAAACAAACAAAAGAGAGAGAAAAACAGCAACCTAGGCAGGGAAGACACTGGTAATATCACTGGACTACGAATCAAGGCTTATTATTGGTGGACTTAAATTCAGTTAATAAATCTCAGTAATGGTGTCCCTGAAACCTGCAAATGTTACAAAAAAGTATATCTAAATTCACTGTCCTTCAGGGAAGTAAAATATGCCATCCTTATTCAGTCTAGTTTACATGTTATCAAGACCTACAGTCATGTGGCTGATTCTGAAATACAGACAGCAACACATGCTAATCTCACTGATGCTCACATCATGAAATAATTTTTTTAAAAATGCAAGCAGTAGAAAAATATTTCTAAAGAAATGCTGAGTAAATGTATGGCCCGATCACAGAATTTCAAACTGAAGGAAAAAGTGACAAATTGACATCGAATGTGGTGGATGAAGATTGAGAAATTGCAGAAAGCTTTTTAAGTGTCACCAAAAAAACCTTGTAAAATTTAAATCCTTTGGCAAAGAGAGTGGCACAAGGATGGAGATGGCTAGAGGAGTGGCGCTGATGAAGGGAAATCTCTGACAGGCATCTGTAAACTAGTGGCCCAGGGATAAATAATTTAGAAAAAAAAAACAAAAATACTTTCATAAAAAAGGGAAGAACACTGAAGTTTACCAATACCAAAGAGGGCAGCACAGCAAATTGGCATGGACAACGCTGGTTAGGAGAACAGGCAAAAATGGATTAACACAAACATGGAAAATACATTTTGAGAAAGAAAAAAAACAAATCTTTAATTGCTTAATGTAGTAGATACATGAAAAATGGTGAAGAATTGGATGGGGGGGGGTGGGAAAGAAGGGGTAAGGAAGAATGAAATTCAGACAATTGTTAGACAATGCTGTGCGAGAGGATTTGGTTCCTCACTAAAAAGTGGGTGATAAAAAGGAGTTTCCTGGAGAATGTATATTTCACATTCATAGGAATGAGGCACCAGAGTTAGAATTTCTTGCTGTCAAACTGAACTTGAGCGATTTGATAATATGGAGGAGACTTTAAAAGGCACAAGATCATGTTCTCATAAGCAGACACAAAAAAGTAGTTATGGGGAGATTTTTTCACATTTTGTGAAGTGTAAAAAAAATGTGGGACACTGTCATATACCGCGATAAATACGGAGATTGAAATGTCAATAAAACTCACCTCAAATATTCCTAGTAATCTTCCCAATTTTCCTTTCACACCAGCCTGCAAACAAATGTTTAAAAAAGTTGAATTGACAGCATAGGTCCTCCAGAAAGACATTCCAGATGGCCAGTTTTAACTGGTTGCACAGTGATAGTAAAGTTGCCAGTTTAGAAAACTTGTGCATCTGCAGGGGAACAATTCTGGCTCCACCATCAGCTACACCATAGTGTAGCCACATTCAGTTGCTGGCTTAGTGCTGAATTGACTTTAGGTGTATATGCTCGAAACTGGTCTTGGTATTGAGTTATAATAGGGAAACAAGGAGCAGGAGTTTTAAAATGATGTGCACACTGCAAATGTGCATGACATTGGAAAAGGACAGTGAATGCTTGTCACCACCTATTTCAGTCAATTAGAACAGCAGCAAGCAAACCTGGAGGGCATTACTGGGTATCATGGGATCGCACTGTTAAACAGCCTACAAATCAAAAAGGCTCGTTTCCACATTAAAACAACCAACAAGGTCATACTTTCATTACTGTGCCAATATTAAATTTAGCTGTAGTCGCTTTGACCCCAACCATTGGTCAGCTGTCAGTAAAGTAGCACTTGCTTTTTTCATCCCACAGCAAAGTGTAGGTACTGCAGCTTCAATAATTCATTCCATCCACCCTTCACAAAAATGAGCAGAACCCCTTATCAAACACTGAATGACTTCAATAATTGCCTAACTTGCAGAAACCAACAGGAGACTCAGTTACATTGATTTGTGCATGCAAACTGGTCAGAAAGACTTAAGATTGAAATTGTTTAAGCTAGCCTTGCTTGGATGGAGCCACAGCACAAATGTTCCTGCGAAATATCAGGACAATTCTAAATGCGAAACACATCAGGGCTCCTCAAATGGTGAGGCACAGCCTTCTGGTGGGAGTCAAAAGAGATGAGATTTTGAGGTCAAAAAGCTCAGGAGGCAGCTATAGCTACTATGGAGCCCCAACCAAATGTTTACTGAAGGAAAGTTATTTTAAAATCAATAGCGGTCTTTCCCGACTGCGCCTCGTTGTCAGCTGCCTCCAGCTTTAGTGCGTTCCTCAGCACATAGCACTGGGCCTTGGAATGTGCCAGTCTGTACTCAGTTGACGTCAACTCTTGTTCTAGAAGACCAAAAAGCTTCAGACAGACCAAAGAGAGGTGTCTTTCACCCAGTTGATTGTCCTCCAGGCAAAGTTGATGTTTGTCTCTGTGTGCATCCAGTGAACAGACCGTACAACACAGTCCTGCATCATGGAGATGCTCGGGACAAACATCGACAAAAACCACTGCATCTTTCTCCTGACTTCCTTTACAAAAGGCACATTCCAGAAGATCTGTCCTGACAGTGAAGGGGATAAAGGATCAGTCAGCTCAGCCAATGACAAAAACAGAGGCTCTTTTTAAAGTAAAAACCCCTTTTTCTCTCCTTCCCCAACTCTTAATCCATAGATCTTGTTGTGTCATGGCAATTTCCAAGAATTAGTAGAAAAAAGTTTAAACAGCACTGCTCTACGTAAATCCAAGCAGTTTTTTTCCCCCCAAAGTGCAGTGCCAATTTCATATATCTCCTTAGAGATCTAAAGTTTTAAGCAAGACCATCACTAAACTGTTGTGCTCAGATTCCCCCAAATCACAAGAATAAAAAAACAATTAGAACTAATGCAGAAGAATAGCAGGTGCTTCGCGTAAATCAGTTTTTGGGCAATATACGGAGAAATAACAATCTGCTGAAATTAGGAAAGGGCTGAATGTTGAGTTTTACAATAATTTGGAGTCAAACCTTTATTTCTGTAATTTCAAAAAACTAATCTGGCTGTTGTACAGTTTAAAATGTTTATAACCACAATCAGCCTGAAATGCAGCCTAGTTGTGGGAAGAGGCTTAGACTTTGCTACTTGGGGCAGTTTTAAAGTTACAGTACATCAAAAACCTTCCCACCCTGCCTCACGTATAAAGTACTTTGCTGGATGGAATCAAGAGAGACTGACTCATAAAAATGGGTGGTGACCATGTTTACATTGCCATCACCACCCTTTTGTTGAAACTACCCTGCACAGTAAACAAATTACTTGTTGAACTGGATTCCTGGTTTAAAAGAGTCAATCTATTTTACTTCCAATGAAAAGATTGCAGGAGCAAAAACAATAGATTCTGTTGTGTCCTTGTTATAAAAGAAAACTTACAAGCAAAAACTCAGATTAGTTTATTTTCTACATTAAAAGAATTATCTTGCTCAAAACTATTATACTCCCCCCCCGCCACCTCCCCACTGCCTGCACACATCCTTCTGGTTTACTGTCACTTCAGGGGATCTGAACATTGATCCTTATGGAGGGAGCTACAGCCCAGCTGTGTTTTCACAGCCCGACTTTAAAGAGGTTTAGAATTTATAACTTTAAAGTACAGCAATGCTAGTATCAGCATATTAGTTGAGCATAGTGGTTCTACCAATTTAAAAGCAGATAGATGTCTCCATGCTGCATTACCTAGTACACAGAGGTTACCTGGACCATCACATGGAATCTGCAAAGACAGCCCTTCAGCCTTTACTGTTCTGCACTACTGGACAATATTAGCATTGTTCAAAGACTTACAACATAGCAAGATACCTTTTCTTCAACATACCATGGCTTCTCCAAACCAGATTATATTCATTTCCAGTCGCCCTGTACTAAACTTTTGCTCTCAAAACCAGAGTTTCACCTCCCTCACATCCAATTCCAATTTACAAGTGTCTCATGTTTTGTCTCCATTCTTCTCCAGAAGCTCAGGAATTAGGGTGGGATGGTGTGGAAGAGATTTTACATCCAACACCCTCCATTTATAAAAACATACTTCTTGGCAACTTCAAGTAGCTTGCCTTCTTTTAGTGGTCAGTCCTGCACTGATGACTACATCCTCTAGATAAGATGCTACAATGGAAATCATTTAACCCCTTGAGATGGCCTTTCATGAGCAGTCAGGTTCTGAAGGAAAGGCCACTGGACCAGAAACATTAACACTGCTTTCTCTCCACTTCTGTCAGATCTGCTGAGTTTTTCCAGCAATTTCATTTTTTTTGTTTCCAGAATATGCAGTTCTTTTTGTTACAGCAGAATGTGGAGCATTGGGTGGGATGCTCCTCAGAGCATTGGTGCAGACTTGATGGGCCAAATGGCCACTACCTGCATTGTGGGGATTCTAGGATTTTATCTATGATTCTATGAGCCATTGTTATACTGAAGAGTCACCGCACACAAGAATTCTTTTTGTTTTGCTTTTTCAAAAAAAAAGCAGAGTTCACTGGATGTGGGCAAGCTCATTCCCAAGTGCCTTTAAAGAGACATTGAGCTACCTTCTTGAACCACTACAGTTCATCTTAATGTTGAGACACTCAGTGCCACTGGAGGAGTTCCAGGATTTTGGAAGGAACTGTTACAACACTGGGTAAACCCTTCTGCTATTTTTAAACCAGACAGAAAAGCTCACCTCAATCTGTTGTTAGAAGTAGGAGTGACAAAGAACTACCCAAATCCCTTATTTTAAAAAAATTCTTTAACTCCAAGACAATAGAACATTAAAGCTACCTTTAATGGAAGCCTCCTTTATCGGATTGATTTATCTACCTCCCACTCTACAACATACTGATTGATTACACCCTCAAGACTTACCAAAAAACAAACAAACTTCAAATCCAGCCAGCTGTCTATCTATCCTTCGTACCTTCTTGTCTTCTGCTTCACAGATTTCACATGAACAGGCACCCTTCACAGAGTGTCTCTGCAGGCAGTCTGTTAGTGCTCTTTGCTTCCCTGGCTAACTGTTCAAAATGCCTGCTTTATATACCCCCAAAACATTGGATTGTCTCATTGGTTTGAGGTTGTCAAAGCAGTAAAATTCAAATTTGATTGGGTTTTATTATCTTGGGCCATAATTTAAGACGATTACAACAATTTGAATTGTGTAGGTCATAGCAATGTGGCTCCAGCTATTTGTTTCACAGCCATTTTAACCTTTCAGCACACTGCCTGCAGTCAGTCACATGACTGACTTGCCAACGTTTCAACTAAAAAAAAGGTACAGAACACACCTACAGCTTCATAACAGTACTAAGAACAACTTTGGTGAATTTCCAGTGCTTCGTGTAGATGGTGCACACTGCTACTACTGAGCATTGGTAGTGGAGGGAATTGATGTTTGTGGATATGGTACCAATCAAGTGGGTTGCTTTGCCCTGGATGGTGTCAATCTTGTGTTGTTGGAATTGTACTCATCCAGGCAAGTGGGTGCTTGGTTGATATTGGACAGGCTTTGGGAGTCAGGTGGTCAGTTAGTCAATGTAAAATTCCTCGCCTTGACCTGCTCTTGTAGCCACAAGTATTTATGTAGCTAGTCCAGTTCAGTTTCTGGTCAATGGCATTAATAGTCAACCATTCACAATGGTTAGATTCAAAGTTTGTGCGAAGATTTGTAGCTTGGGTGCTCGTTGTTGTGGTTCTGTTCGCCGAGCTGGAAGGTTTTGTTGCAAACGTTTCGCCCCCTGGCTAGGCGACATCATCAGTGCTTGGGAGCCTCCTGCGAAGCGCTTCTTTGATGTTTCCTCCGGTGTTTATAGTGGTCTGTCCCTGCCGCTTCCAGTTGTCAGTTTCAGCTGTCCGCTATAGTGGTTGGTATATTGAGTCCAGGTCAATGTGTTTGTTGATGGAGTTTGTGAATGAGTGCCATGCCTCTAGGAATTCCCTGGCTGGTCTCGGTCTGGCTTGCCCTATAATGGTAGTGTTGTCCCAGTCGAATTAATGTTGCTTGTTGTCTGCGTGTGTGGCTACTAAGGATAGCTGGTCGTGTCGTTTCGTGACTAGTTGATGTTCATGTATGCGGATTGTTAGCTGTCTTCCTGTTTGTCCTATATAGTGTTTTGTGCAGTCCTTGCACTAAACACTATATAGGACAAACAGGAAGACAGCTAACAATCCGCATACATGAACATCAACTAGCCACGAAACGACACGACCAGCTATCCTTAGTAGCCACACACGCAGACAACAAGCAACATGAATTCGACTGGGACAACACTACTATCATAGGGCAAGCCAGACAGAGAACAGCCAGGGAACTCC
>NC_057732.1:4345141-4396853 GCF_004010195.1 Chiloscyllium plagiosum
TACCATGCAAGGACTGCACAAAACACTATATAGGACAAACAGGAAGACAACTAACAATCCGCATACATTAACATCAACTAGTCACGAAACGACACGACCAGCTATCCTTAGTAGCCACACACGCAGACAAGAAACATGAATCCGACTGGGACAACACTACCATTATAGGGCAAGCCAGACAGAGACCAGCCAGGGAATTCCTAGAGGCATGGCACTCATCCACAAACTCCATCAACAAACACATTGACCTGGACCCAATATACCAACCACTACAGCGGACAGCTGAAACTGACAACCGGAAGCGGCAGGGACAGACCACTATAAACACCGGAGGAAACATCAAAGAAGCGCTTCGCAGGAGGCTCCCAAGCACTGATGATGTCGCCTAGCCAGGGGGCGAAACGTTTGCAACAAAAACTTCCAGCTCGGCGAACAGAACCACAACAATGGTTAGATTCAAATCTTATTGGAGATGATCACTGCCTGGCATTAGGAGTAGCATGAGTGTTTCTTGTCACTTGCCAGCCCAAGCATCTTGCTATATTTGGGAACAGAACTTCGGTATCAAAAAGGAATAAGAAATGGTACCGATTATTAGACTTTGGTAATTCAAAAGTTCAGCTGGCATGAATATCTGGCCCAACACACTTATCTACAGAAATGATTAATTTTGTCCCCCCCAGTTTTACTAATAGCCCTCAGAAGTTAACATTTTTGAGGATGTATCTCTGAAGATGGACAAGGGAGATCCAGTGGATGTAGTGTACCTGGATCTTCAGAAAGCCTTTTGATAAAGTCCCACATAGGAGGTTACTGTGCAAAATTAGGGCGCATGGTATTGGGGGCAAAGTACTGACTTGGATTGAAAATTGGTTGGTTGACAGGAAACAGTGATAAACAGCTCCCTTTCGGAATTGCAGGCGGTGACCAGTGGGGTACCACAGGAATCAGTGCTGGGACCGCAGCTTTTTACAATATATATTAAAGATATAGAAGATGGTATTAATAGTAACATTAGCAAATTTGCTGCTGATACTAAGCTGGGTGGCAGGGTGAAATGTGAGGAGGATGTTAGGAGATTACAGGGTGACCTGGACAGGTTAGGCGAGTGGTCAGATGCATGGCAGATGCAGTTTAATGTGGATAAATGTATGGTTATCCACTTTGGTGGCAAGAACAGGAAGGCAGATTACTACCTAAATGGAATCAATTTAGGTAAAGGGGCAGCACATAGAGATCTGGGTGTTCTTGTACACCAGTCAATGAAAGCAAGCATGCAGGTACAGCAGGTAGTAAAGAATATGTTGAAAGATTGGAGCGACTGGGCTTGTATACCGTTGAGTTTAGAAGACTGAGAGGGGATCGGATTGAGATGTACAAGATTATTAAAGGATTGGACACTCTGGAGGCAGGAAACATGTTACCGCTGATGGGTGAGTGCCGAACCAGAGGACACAGCTTAAAAATAAAGGAGTAGGCCATTTAGGACAGAGATGAGGAGAAACTTCTTCACCCACAGAGTGGTGGGTGTGTGGAATGCTCTGCCCCAGAGGGCAGTGGACGCCCAGTCTCTGGATTCATTTGAGAGTTGGATAGAGCTCTCAAGGATAGTGGAATCAAGGGTTATGGAGATAAGGCAGGAACAGGATACTGATTGAGGATGATCAGCCATGATCATATTGAATGGTGATGCAGGCTCGAAGGGCAGAATGGCCTACTCCTGCACCTATTGTCTATTATCTTGAAAAGATAGTTAATGAGGATTAGAACAATCAAATTAACCCTTCAGAGTGAATGCCAGAAGGGCATTTGGTGAAAGGTTTATTTTACAAGAAGAGGAGCTCAAGACACTAACTGAAGCATATCAGCAGCAAGTTAAAAGCTGGTCATTCTGAACATTTCCGAAAGGCAAGCGCCAAAATACTGTGTTGGTCATAGGATTAAGAAAAAAAGGTTTTGCATTTAGCTCAGCCACGGCAACTGTTGAATACTGGTTAAGTTAAAACAACACCGAGCAAAACAAATAAAAATGAGCCATACAGCCCTTGTGGGCAGTTAAATGTGTTCAGTTGCGAAGTTCTACATGAATCCATCACAGCCACTAATCAGAGAGAATGGAACAGGGGATTAAAATTACAAAGATACATGGCTGACATATCACTGCTAATCTTGCCCCAAATTAAAGAGGAGACATCTGTGTAGTCCATTATAATCAGAAGACAGGTTGCCTTAAAAGAATCTTAATTTAAAATAAGCACTAAAGAGGTGAAAACAAGTCAATAATCAAGGAGGTATATATTGACCAGACAAAGTGGAAATACTAGAGGCAGAATCCTCTACAGCATCACATACGTACCTCTTCATACACTTCCCTCACTGCTGCACTACCTGGCTCTTCATCAGGCTCCATTCCTCCACCTGGAACAATCCATTGGTCTGGATGTCGACTGCTACTGACTAGCAGCACCTGGAGGAGAGGCAAAAAATTCTCAGTCAAAAGTTTAACACTCTGATTACACTTCACTGATCTGCATACAAGGAATTGCTATGCTAATCTTCAGTGGCAAAAAAAACATACATGTAAATTCAATGCTCAGCTCAAATAAATACACACTTGGCACCCAATTCCCACAAGATCTCATTTCCAAGCAACAGTGCTAGGACAGAATGTTTTAGCACATCCTAAACTTGCATGCAAGTTTCACTCAGTTTTCCAGCACTCAAAAGTTTAGATAAATAGTCTATTCCAGTTTCTAACTTCCTACACAAATTGATATTTTTTTAAAAACTAAGTTAGCCAGTTACAGGGTTAGATGCAGAGGCTACTGCAGTTATTTTAACAGTAGAATTAGTTAATAGCATGCCAGGAGAGGAGAGGATAAAAGCCAACTGTTGAGAAGGCCTGTATTATTAGGTCAGAAGTCATAGCACCTGGTTTAGTCCAACAGATTTATTTGAAATCACCGCTTTCAGAGAGCGCTGCTCCTTTAGGTAGAGTGATTAGCACCTTGCTACATGGCTGTGAAATGTAGACAACTTACAGTTAAGATCAATCCAGTTTCTATCTTTTTTGTCTGTGATTCATTGTGGGTACATCCGGGTAGGACAAGACCACAAATACAGTGGTCCCCTCAAAAGGAAGAGCTCTCCGGTTTGTTAGCAGTCAAACAAGCCTCAGCTTTGTTGGCATGGTGACATACAGCACAAATATAGTAAGGCAGCATAAGCATCAGCAGGATGCTCAGAAATCTCCACTTCAAGAATGCTTGCGGGAGAGAGAAATGAAGGACCAGACAATCAATATTACACATGGGAGCAACTAACTCAACAGGAAGAGGGGCAGTAACTCCTGTGGGTTGGTGTCCCATGTTCAGTGGCGACAGCAGTTTAGCAATCCTAAGGATCAGTCTAGTAAATTTGTCACACTCCCTCCATAGCTAGAACATCTTTCACATAAAACCTACACACAATACTCCAGGTTTTGTCTCACCAAGGCCATGTACAATTGCAGCAAAAAAAAAAAAAACCCTGCTCCTGTACCCAAATCCTTGCAATATGAAGGCTAACACACCATCTGCCTCTTTCACCACTTGTTGCACCTGCATACTTATTTTCATTGTCCTTTATACACCAGTCACCCACGCCTTGTCCCAATCTGTTGCCATTCTGAGAGTCTGCTGTACTGCTTTTGCTTAGAGACAGACAAAAAAAAGACAGCAGATGCTGGAATCCAAGGTAGACAAGCAGGAGGCAGGGGGAACACAGCAAGCCAGGCAGCATCCAGGTGGTGAAGTTGATGTTTCGTTTTTACTACCAAAGTGGATATACTCTTATTCACAAGTCTTCATTTGCCATTTCACCCAACTTTAACAAAGCATGTTAAAGCACTTCTGTATCCTCCTCAGTTCACTATCCCAGCCAGCTTTATGGCTGATTTTAAAAAAAGATCATTGGCCTGAAATATTAACTATTTCTCTCCACAAATACTGCCCAAGCAGATCAGTACCTGTAGGGCTTTTGTCCCCCACCTCTGTTCCTATTTTGACATGAATGGTGAGTGAAGAGATTTGATATAGTGAGTAAGATTTGGTACTGCAGTTTATGAAGCTAAATGACTAAGGGGTGGTTTACCTTGTGCTAACAATTAGTTTATCCATTAAAACATGTACAAAGTCGAAGACCAAATTGCTATTACAGGCATAAATACTAAAAAAGTGACATTATGGAATAGTGGTCAACCCTGACTGTGGGGAAAACAGCGATCTGAATCAAAACAAAAATTTGATAAATTCAGTATCTATGGAGAGAAGGCCTCTAGATTTTTGTCTCAGATTTCCAGCATCTGCAGTTCTTAGTTTTATTTTTGAGACCTGAAACAGTCAGTACCAGGTCCCAAGTGACAGCAAACTGGATAACCAGAGATTCGCAATCTACGGACTAGAAATTGGTCACCTGATTAGATGAGGGGAACTGTTTCAGAGGAATCTGAAACATTTAGAAATTGGAAGGAATATTGATCTCATTGGGCTTTCAAACTGTCTATTTATCTTAGAATGTTGCCTAACTATAGATGGTTGAATTTTATCTTGCCACCACCCAATGAGGAGATTTATCAAGACATTTTCTTGGCAGAAGGCAAATTGAACTTTTGGAATGGGGAGTCAGCGTGAAATACCAAAGTAAGGTACTTAAATATTTACTAAAAATTAGGTTATCGAATAAGTCAAAGGTATATGTTTCACAGGAATGTTTCATAGCAATACAAGAGTAATTTGAACCCATAATTTAGGCAAAGTTCACATCAATGTAGATAAATAATCAATTGGAATATTAATGCTTCACAGACCAGCCATTTTGAATTATTCAGACTGATACAGCACAGAAGTCACTGAACCCATTCCACCCATGACAGCTGCTTGGTTGAAGCAACATACATCTACCCACATCCTTTTCCTTATTGTCTCAAAATTATTCCCCAAGTATTAAATTCCTTTTTGAAATGTTGTGGTTCCGTTCGCAGAGCTGGAAATTTTTGTTGCAAACGTTTCGTCCCCTGTCTAGGTGACATCCTCAGTGCTTGGGAGCCTCCTGTGAAGCACTTCTGTGGTGTTTTCTCCGGCATTTATAGTGGCCTGTCCCTGCCGCTTCCGGTTGTCAGTTTCAGCTGTTCGCTGTAGTGGCCGGTATATTGGGTCCAGGTCGATGTGTTTGTTGATGGAGTTTGTGGAGGAGTGCCATTCTTCTAGGAATTCCCTGGCTGTTCTTTGTTTGGCTTGCCCTATAATGGTAGTGTTGTTCCCAGTCAAATTCATGTTGCTTGTCGTCTGCTTGTGTGGCTACTAAGGATAGCTGGTCGTGGCGTTTCGTGGCTAGTTGATGTTCATGGATGCGGATCGTTAGCGGTCTTCCTGTTTGTCCTATATAGTGTTTTGTGCAGTCCTTGCATGGGATTCTTTCAATGTTTTTTCCAACTTCCCTACTCCAAAAGGGAAACAGACCATCCCTCACCATTCTCTCCACATCAGCCAGGTCAGCCACAGCTCAGTTATTCACTATATAGTGTTTTGTGCAGTCCTTGCATGGGATTCTTTCAATTTTTTTCCAACTTCCCTACTCCAAAAGGGAAACAGACCATCCCTCACCATTCTCTCCACATCAGCCAGGTCAGCCACAGCTCAGTTATTCACACACTCACCCTTAGCTACAAAAACCTGTGCTCAAGCCCCTCTCCAGTAGTCAGGCACAAAAATCAAGACAGAGGGAGCACAGCAAACTTGTCACATTTCCTACAAGAACATAATAGAAATGGAGGCAGGTCATTCAACACACAGTCTGCTCAATGAGATCACAACTGATCTGATCATCTTTAGCTCCACTCTCTCGCCTCCCATCTCTTCCCTACAAATAACCCTGGATTCCTTTTATTTTTGAAAAATTCATCTCAGCGTTGACTTACCTAGACAGCCCTGTGAATTGAAGAAATTTCACAGATTCATTCCCGTTCCAGGGAAAATCTGAGTCCTAATTCGGTGACCCCTCACTAAAGTCCTAGACTTTCCCACAAGGGGAAACTGCTCTGCATCTATCCTATCAAACCCACTTAATCTTGTATGCTTCAAGAAAATCACCCCATATTCTTCAAAACTAAAGGACTAACTAACTGCTTCACCCTAGGGACCAGCCAAATGAATCTAACAGCCTTCAATGCCAGTATCTCTTTAAAATGGACATCAAACTGTACACAATATGGAGTGCAGCCACACCACCCTGTACAGTTGTAACAAGATTTCCTTCATTTTAAGCTCCAAACCATAGCAATAAAAAGAAAAAGGGCCAAAATTTCATTTGTCTTCGTTAGTTGCTGCACCTGCATGTTAACAATGTGTTGCATTCACAACACTTCGATCTCTACATGCTACACCATTTTGAGAGTCTCACTACACAATTTGATTCTTCATACTTAAGTCCTCATACTTTCCCAACTTAAACGCTACCTGCTAACTCATCTATATTCCCTTGCAGATTCCTTATGCCCTGTCACCTATTTTTGCGTCCACAAAATATGGAAATATTACACCTGAATGCTCAAATGTCATTAGTAAACAGAAAATAGGCACAGGAGAAGGCCATTCAGCCCTTTCAGTCTGCAACATGTTCAATATGATGTGGATGATGATCATGCAATCTCAATAGAGAAAAGAGTTAATAATTCTTGCCCTAGAACATATCTTGGAGGCCACTGGATATAGCAGCAGAATTAGGCCATTTAGCCTATCAAGTCTGATGGGTTTCTCAACCTCAATCTCCTCCTTTCTCCCCATAACTCCTGTTGATCATCTTACTAATTCAAGAATCTACTTATCTTAAATACACTAAATAACTTCGCTTCCATAACCTTCTGCAGCAATGAGTTCCACAGATTCACTACCCTTTGGCTGAAGAAATTCCTCATCAGTTCCAAAAGGTTAGTCCCTCACTGGAGGCAGTGCCTTTGGGTACTGGTCTCTCCTATTATTAGTGGGAACATTTCTCCACGTCCACTCTATCCAAACCTCTATTCTGTCCATATCAGCAAGTTCCCCTTTCGTCTTTCTAAACTCCAGAGGACAACGAAGAGTCCTCAACTGCTCTACATATGACATGTCCCTCATTCCCAGGATCATTGTGAACTTTTAAATAGAACCCTACTACTTGATAGTGTTTAGCTTTAAGTGCTCCATTTCTTCCTTAACATTCCAGGATTTTTCCAACAGGTGTTAGGCTAATTAGGCTATAGTTTACTGCTTTCCAAAATACAGAAGTCACATTACCAGTCTTCCAATCTGATGGAACCATCCTGAAATCCAGAGAGGTCTGGAATATTATTACAGTAGTGCTGAAAAACCAGTATAACAATACAAGCTTTTCACTTATTTCTAGTATCACGGTCTGGATTCTCTGACTTAGTTCAGAATACCTCATTCTTATTCCCAAAACACAAGACTTCACTGCGCTGCATTAAAAATTTAATCCGTCCACATCTCCACTCATTTCAGCCATCTACGTAGTTGGAAAATCTTAAGTCTCTTCACTGTTTTGTACACTCCCAAATTTTTCCTTTAAAGTAGCAAACTTTGAAATCGTACATTTTAATAAATGGAATATGGGTATGCAATGCGAGTGTTCAAATTCTGAATCCCAGGCATCATTGTATACAACCTTCAGTCTGGTAAAACAAGTTTATCCCATGACATATTTATCAAGCACCTTTTTTGAATATGTGCATATGCAGGCGCAAATACCACACTTCAAAAATTAGGAGTAGGCCATTCCATCCTTTGAAGTTGATCCATAGTAACATAACTGATCTCTCTCAATGCCTTATTGCTGCATTTTCCCCATAAATCTAAAAATGTTTCCTGAATATATTCAATGCTTGACCTCCATTAACCTTCTGTTGTAGAGAATTCCATGGTTAACTAGCTCAGTCTTAAAATGATCCACTCCACATCCTGAGACGACATCCCTGAGTCTAGACTCTCCAACCAGGGAAGACAGACACTTTCCCTGCATCTATCCAACCCTGTTAGAACTTTATACATTTCAATCAGATCTTTTATCCTTCCTAATACTAGTGAATACTGGCCCAGGCAAAATCATCTCTCCTCATAGGAGAGTGCTGCCATCCCTTGTATAAGCCAAGTGAACTTCTACTGCACTCCCCTCTAGGGAAAGTATATTCTCTTAGAAGGGGAGACCAAAAATACAATCCTCGAACTCCATTACTTCAATTAGTCAAGCATCCTTTGCCGTGAACATACCCCTGCTGACTTCTACTGAAGAACCCATACTTATCCAAATAAATTTGTCCCAGAGTAATATATCCACGAAAGTCAAAGAGTTTCTTCTGATTTTTGGTTAAAAAGATTACAAACGCACCATCCCTTTAAAAAAGGATAATTGTTGCCAATATCTACCTTCATTTCTTTCAGTAACCCATGATACATTCCATCCAGACAAGAGGACTTTTCAGCTTTGAAAACTACCAAGTACCTCTTCATTTTTATCCTTGGCAGTATCACTGCTTTCTTCTTGTTACATTGGCAACTTGAGAAATGAAAAAGTACTTCACTGTCAATCAACAATCCAGGGCTATGGAATAGGTCATGTGCATCTTGTGATGGCTATTGACAACAATACAATTGGTAAATCAGAAATTGCATTTAACTCTGCTGCTGTCACCAGCATTGCAACACCATTTTAACAGTCACCAGGCCTGCACAGGTATTTGATCCTTAGAGCTTTTGCTGCATTTCATTGCTTTAAATACAGGTAACCAGAACAAGTCACCTGCTAGGTGCACTTCATTAAAATGTACAAGGACAAGGCTAGTCAAATATTATCATCACTAGACATACACTTCGACAAAACTACTGATCAAGCACACCAAGTGCTGAAAATAAAAACTTACATGCAAAATGGGAACACTAAACAATAATTAGTGATAGTCTTAACTCAAACCATCTAAGCACTCCAGGTGACTACTGGGTTGCATGTATGTATACCTCTGATACATTGGAGTAAAGTATCCAAGTCTCAGACAGTATTGATAGAAGGAAGAACTGATACTTTAGGTGAATTATCTACACAACTCAAGGCTAACCAGGAGAGACCAAGCTCAGAAAGGAGTTTGAGGATATAGCACATCCGACCAGAGTAGGAAAGCTTAAAAAAAAGGGAGCTTTGGCACAAGCCCTGCAGTTCTAAAAAACCATGTGTCCACTGAAAATAGTATTTGGAATGGATCATTTCCAATTGCATTGCCAGGATCCTCAATTTCTTACTAAGGCTAAATGGCAACTTTCAAAGAGTGGGATATGGTCAAGGTACAGTATTAGGAGTGAAACCCAATTCTATTTTGATACAGTGTGCGCAAGCATGTACATATGTATGTTGGGGGGGTGTATGTATATGGTGGCAGTGGAGGAGAGAAATATCAACAAAACATCTCCCCATTAAAAGCTTAAATCTCACATTGACTTGTGGACACCTTGGGGAAATGGAATAGACTTTAGATGAAATGGAGTGCCAAATGCTCCACGTGTTTCCAATACTCCTGGGGTTCGGAAATCCCATCGACATAGCTCAGGAAACAGGAGTGTTATTTTTGTTCCCACCAACTACAGTCACTGGAAGTTAGTCTTAAATTGAGAGAAGGGAAGTGAAGGAGAGGACAGAGGAAGATAGGACAAAGGCAAGCTGGTGGAAATAGTGAGCTGTTGGCACATGATGGTTTAGTTAAAACCAATTTGACCCACAACCTACAAGAGGAAAACTCAAATCATGCTATTCACAAATTACCATTATTCCACTGCTATTTCACCAAACTCCCTTCAACAAGTCAGCAATGGTTAACAGAAATAGAATGCAACCTATAGCAGGGCAGTATTAATTGCACCAGCTGTGCCACAGTACTGGATGTGTCAGAAGATGCACGAAAATAGTATCTCTGTTTATAGGCAGCAATCAGCGCTTCAATCCACACGTGCTGAAGAATGTCATGCATTGCACATAAGCACAACACAAATAAGTTCAGAGCTGTTTCAACACAAAGCCACACAGCCATATTTCCACCAGCTCTGAAAAAGCAATTCCCCTCCTGTCAACCCCTATTTTTCTCCCAACTGTAGAGATTACACTTTTCAGATAACAACCAAAGTTCCCCGTAAGTCTAAATTAAACCTGCCTCCACCACATCAGGCAGTGCATTCTAGATCCAAATCACTCGGTGCTACAAAAGATTTTCCTCACGTTGCCTTCACTCCTGTATTCAGTAACTTGAAAACCCATGCCCTCTCATTCTGGATTCTTTTACGAGTAGGTTTATCCCCCTGCCCAGTGTCCAGATTTCTCATGATGGAGTATGAAGAAATCACGACCAAATCTCTCAACATTCCAGTTTATCTTCATAACTGAAGCTCTCCCATCTCGGGGGGAAAAAGATCTTTTATAAAGCCTTTTGAATGCCTTCAAGTTTTTTCTTTGGAAGAAGTGCAACACCTGAAAGTGGACAAAATATTCCAATGGAGGGCAAACTAATATCCCTTTTAAGTTCAACATAATCTTGTTCTCGTATACTCCGCCCCCAAAGACTAGAATACTGCTCTCTGAATTGATCACGCCACCTCTAGTCACTTATGCTCAGGACCCCCTGTTGTTGCTTTCCTTTGGAGATGCCCCCTTCAGGTCTTCCCAACGAAACAAAACCACTTCTCTACTGAATACCTATGACTACCCACTTAAATCTAAACACCCTTTTGAAGTTCTACATGATCACAGTTTACACAATGCTTCCAAATATCATGTCAATTCTGAAATTGTTTCCTGTACATTAAAAAGGTCTAGATCATCAATATCAGGAACAAGGGTAAAAACCACAAACCTTCCTCCAGTTTAAAGCAAAATTAAAATCATTACTGTTTTCTATCCCTTAGCCAATTTCCTATCCACATTAGTTCATGGAATGAAGTAACATTGATCAACTCTGTCGTGGCACTATATAAAATGACCTTTGAAAGCTCAGGTACACAACCACCTGACGAAGGAGCAGCGCTCTGAAAGCTTGTGCTTCCGATTAAGCCTATTGGACTATAACCTGATGTGTGATTTTTTTAACCATGTACACAACAGTATCAATGAATTCTGATGCCCTTTCAAAAAAAAAACACTCCAGAAAAGTAACTCCAATTATTGGGTAGATTTATGCAAATAAGATTAAGCATTATTTGACTGAAATACACCAAAAAGTGTATTCCAACTTCAAATTTATGCCCATTGAAGATTCACCAATTGGAAACTCAAATGGCAAAGGATAGAAGACCACATTTTAACTGAAAATGAGGAGGATGATTTTGACATGAATGACATTGGAGGTTTTAATATTCACCTCTTTCATTGTCTTACTTTTGCAGAGTTATCAGGTCAAATGTTGATTGCTTCAAGAGACAAAAAAATATATACATGTGGAGCTGAACAGCCACCTTCAAAATGGTGTTATTCTAATATTCTGTCAATGAGGTGGCTTGCAGTAGAGCAAATAGCTTGAAGTCAGCTGTAAACAGGTGTTAAGCACAAGGATTCAGATTTTTGGTTCAAAAGGTTAGACTGTGTATGGTCAATCTTGTGTGAAATTCAACAAGCGGCTAGCATACACTGGCGAGTAATTCATTTTACTTGAAAACAAGATTCCACACAATCTTAGTTTCCTCTTCAAGGCTCTTGGTGTGCTACTGCTTCAAGTGAAAACTCATTTACACCAATTTGCTTAAAATCGAGCTTTTGTCCAATGTTATGGACTAGGTCAGACCCCCTCATAACATCAAAAAACTAGTCTGGACCCTAACTTTGCTAGGTTGTTTAAGCAGATGTATAGTGGATATTCCAGGAGTGATGCAGCAGGCCCAACCACTTAAATTTTTTTTTTTGTTTTGTTTACAACTATTTGCAAGATTATCAAATGAAACAAGATAAAAAAAAAGTAGATTAGAATAACGTAACCCATCTGAAAACCCAATAGATTATCCCAAATTAATTATGCTGTTTCAAATACTTGCAACAATACCCATAAACATACCTTTGTGACAAAGAACAATCCAACACAGGTTATTACAGGAGAGATGTCAAAGAGGGAGATCACCACAGACCTGCTTTTTTGGGTCCAGCAACTACATAACTGGCTGCTTACTAAAACCAAACCAGAGACTAGCTGAGCTGAGAGAACTGGCCATTCCCCTTTCACTGTACAAGTGTTTTTTTCTAAACTTGAAAGCATTTTGCCTGAGGCACTGTTAGCTGTAATCAAACTGGCCCCAAAACCCTTCAAATCTAGACACCCTGGAACCTGGGTCTTTACGAATGTTCAAGAAAAAACAAAAAAGGACAACATAACCTTGTTAACGAGCTGCATCATCACACTAATGTCATGTTGAAATAGCTTGACAAAACTATCCATGATATTCTGAAAATAGAATGATACAGGGTCCACTGTAGGCCTCAAGCTATCACCCTAGAACCAGAATTATCCAAAATAACTAACATCTAGTGCAGTAGAGGCTATTTCACTTGGTTACAAATGTAGCTGCACAAAATAAAAGAATCTCTAGCAATTACTGTACTGATGGGTGCCTTCCCTTCAAGTTGTGTGTTGAAAACAAACAGGAATCCAAATTGCTGTTCCAGTAGATCCAGAATTAAAATTTGATGCCAATGGAAGAAAGTGTTCCTATCCAGAGTGATGCGATTCATAATTCAGATCTCAAGTGATCTGGATAAGTTTTCTTAAACAAAGTAGATTCCTGAAGGAAAGCTTCACAGGCTTTTGGAACTATTTCGCACACTGCCACATTCCACCCACTTCCATCAGGCAGAAGATATAAAAGTTTGATTACACGTATGAATAGATTCAAGTATAATTTCTTCCCCACTTTTAATCAGGCTTTTGAATGGACCTCTCAAAATGTGATTCCTGATCTCTCTGCAGCTGAAATATTACATTCTGCACTCTGTTCTGGTACTCTAAAGCTGTATAGCACACAAAACAATACTTTTCACTGTATCTTGATACATGTGACAATAAGTCAAATTACTGTAAAGTTGGTTTGTAGGCAGGACGATCACTTTCTGGCCTAAGGTGCATCACAAGATCCCACTGGGAATTTTTAAATAAAGCAGTCCCTGACATCATATTCTTTCATCACATGGAGAAGCAATATTTTATAAGAATTTACAGCAGTGTGTTAACAAGGTGAGCCATGCATTGAAACAATACAGTAGAGCACTTACACATCAGGACACTTTTTAAATTAAAAACTTTGACACAAGTCCTAAATGCAGGAACAATTCATGCCACACAAACATTTGTGGGTGGTGGTGGTAGTGATGAGTTTTTTTTTGGGGGGGGGGGTAAGGCTTCTATCTAGCATTTTCAAGTGCCACTTGTAAAATGTAATGCTTCATCATAACTTCCTCAAATCAGATTATTTTGCAGAGATCAATTTCTAAAAGCTGAAAAAGCATTTGCCAATTTGAAAGATCCATTCATGCCCCATGCAGAACGTAAAGAATGCAGCTCACACCCAGTTTTACTGATGGATTGCACAGAGTGTAATTTCTACATTTCACAGCAAACAGGCTAGATCTGAACGAGAAAGGAGAAAATTGTTTGAATCTTGGTCAACAGAATCAGCATTGGAATCTTGTTTTCAAACTATTCACTTGATGGAACAGGACATTTCAAACTGACATCCAAGCAGGAGCAAGGAGAGGTGAGGGGGAATATCACAAGCAGTTGCTGGCAACTAGACTGACTACGCTATCCGAACTAAAAATGTTCTCAGCTCTTCACGTCATGAAGACACATGATCCTAGAGAAACACAGAACAACAGGTAGAGAAATCCCCTGCTGGGCTGCCCAAAATAAAAAAATTATCCCAAAAGGTTTTACTGTTGGCTTGTGGCTAGACTAGTCAGCCATAAACTAACTGAATCCCAGACCCCTGCCCGTATTATGTATCATTTGCTGACAGGCTTTCCACAAGCTAGTTAAAATGTGATTTTACATTCTGAAATGTGATCTGAAAGTAGATCAGAACGTTTTCCAATACCTTCTGCACAGAGAAGTTAAGAGGGTAAATGGACCTTACTATAGGACTAAACCAAGGTCAAGAGTTCACTAATCGGAGAGTGCTGTCATTGAGATGAGAAGTAGACAGTTTGCCGGAGCTGGTAACAGTAATAAATAAGGTTTCCTTCAGTGGTTTAGTGATAGAAAGTTATGTTCCTCAAACCAGTCTACACAGAAATGTTAACTTGTAGAATCATAACTTTTGAAAATCAAATGGGACAGAGGGAAAATTTTGAAGTGCAGTCACTGTTGAACTATAACAGAGTTTGTGCTAATCACTAGAGAAGATATGTACAGTATATAGCATAAAATCTGGTCACAGCAGTGGACTGTAGTGCTGCTACATTCTGGTGAAAACTTACTTTGAAAAAAAAATCATTTCTTCCAAACTAAAATGGTCTGAGCTAATTGGTGACAGCACTCAACTAGATTTAAGTGGTTACTCTCTGCTTAAACAATGTTTTTCAGGCAAATGTTTTGGTTTTCAGTTGGTGGAATCCAGAAGAATAAGCTGCTTAGGTCTGCACTCCTGTTTCTGAAGCACCCTTACTGTGAATCCAATATGAAACTCAAATTGTCCTCTTTGAAGAGTGATTACAAGATTTCTTGATATTGGTAATGCTGAACAAAAATGTCTGACAAGTCCCCAAAGACAGCT
Organism: Chiloscyllium plagiosum; assembly: GCF_004010195.1. Lineage (NCBI taxonomy): Eukaryota > Metazoa > Chordata > Chondrichthyes > Orectolobiformes > Hemiscylliidae > Chiloscyllium > Chiloscyllium plagiosum. The sequence continues at coordinate 4,359,961 of NC_057732.1, forward strand.
GCCATGTCTAATGACCTGTCTAGATGCACCAGATCAACAGCCACCTACCCATTCTACACAAGGTAGAATTGGTTAAACACTTACCTCCCCGAAATCAAATCTTTGCAGGAAGGTTTACTGAGAAAATGGTTTAATTTCTAATTCTATGGAGAAACTAGAGCATTTTAAAAAAAGACAATGAACAGAAATATTGCAACTTAGTCAAAGATATACAGCATGGAAACAGACCCTTCCATGCCAGCCAGATATTCTAACCTAATCTAGTCCCATTTGCCAGCATTTGGCACATGTTCCTCTAAACCATTCCTATTCAAAAACCCATCCACATGCCTTTTAAATGATGTAATTGTACCAGCGTCCATCACTTCCTCGAACAGCTCATGCCATACACCCACCACGCAAAGATTGCCCCCCTTTGGTCCCTTTTAAATCTTCCCCTCTCACTGTAAACCTACGCCTTATAGTTCTAGACACCCCTACCCTGGGGAAAAGGCAGTGGCTATTTACCCTATCCATGCCCCTTGATTTTATAAACCTCTAAATGGCATCCCTCAGCCTCCAACGCTGCAGGGAAAATAGCCCCAGCCTACTCAGCCTCTCCCTATAGGAGAAATCCTCCAATCCCTGTAAATGTTTTCTGAACCCTATACCTTTTAAAATGTTGCAATTGTATCAGCCTCTACATTTTCTGAACTTCATGAAACAAGGAATTTCTTGGAAAGCACGTGGTTTCAGCTAGCAGTTCGACTTCTTTGCTGGAGGTCACCTGACTGGTTTATTACTACACCTTCCAGGCAGTTGGAGGTTATGGCTTTAAGTTGAAGGAAGCCCAAATGTCAGGGTCCGCCGCTGTTGTTTCTGAAGCGCTCTTGCTACAATCCAGTGTGAATCACACTGTCCTTTTAGACAGCAACTAAAACACCATACTTTCTTGTTCATTGGTCATAAGGATACAAGATAACTTTGGTAAATAAGGTTCAGGAAAATCCAGAGGTTCTACAAATACATCAAGAGCAAAAGAGCATCTAGAGAAGATCCAAAAAAAAAAGGTTGTCTTGAGACACAGACAGACCCAGACCAGTTTTTATTGTGGATAAAACAATGGAGGCTAGAAAACCCAGAAATGAATACCGGCGTTTTGAAAACAGTTCACATTACAGAAGTCTGGAGGTCTTAAACATCAAGGTGAATAAATCTTCATGACCTGATCTAAAGTACCCCAGGACTTTGAGAAGTTAGGGAGGAAGTTGTGGGGGCCCTAGCAGAAATATTTCTATGGGTGAGGTGCAGGATGATTGGAGAATGGCTAATTTTATGCCTTTAAATAAAAAAAGCCTGGGAACTATAGATCGGAGTTTCAGACCCAAGTGATAGTAATGTTGCTGGAAGTGATTCTGAAAAGATAGGATTTATATATGTGGGCAACATGGTGGCTCAGCATTAGCATTGCTGCTTTAGTGCCAGCAACCCAGCTTTGATTCCACCCTCGGGTGACTGCCTGTGTGGAGTTTGCATCTTTTTCTCCATCTGCGCGGGTTTTCTCTAGGTACTCTGGTTTCCTTCCACGCTCCAAAGATGTAGAAGTTAGGAGGGTTAGCCATGGGAAATGCAAGGAAACAGGGATAGGGTAGGATGGAGGAGGAGATTCTGATTAAGTATACACTGACCCTCTCTAAGAGTATACCAAAGGGCTGAATGGCCTTCTTCCTGTTGGCATTCTTTGATGATTCAAGATGCATTCAACAAGGCATGGTATAGCCAGTGTGGTTTTGTGCAAGGGAAAAAGCAGTATCTCAAACTTGGCGGAGTTTAAGTAACCAAGATGATTGAGGGAAGAGTGGTAGACTTAGTGGTGTTTACTTAGACTTTAGTAAAGCCTTTGACAAGGTTCTGCATGGTAGGCTAATTTGATCATAGGAGATTCAGGGTAAGCTTGTTAATTGGATATAAAATTGGCTTACTGGCAGGAGACAGTGATGGCAGAGGGTTTTTTTCAGGCTGATGACTAGTGTTCTATAGAGATCAGTACTGGGCCCACTTTGGACAGTCATTTATATAAAAATTTTCATGGGAATATAGAGGGTATGGTTAGTAAGTTTACAGATGCTATAGTAGACAGTAAAGAAGGCTAAGATCACAAATAAATTTTGTCCAATTGGGTCAACAGGCAGATTGAGTTTAGTTTGATAAAATAGGTATTGCATTTTGATAATAGAGACTTGGGTAATGTTATAAAACAGAGACCTAGAAATTCTGGTACATAATTCTTTGAAGTTTACATCACATTTGGATAGGTCATTAAGGCGGCATTTAGCACACTTGCCTTCATACTCAAAGTATGAGCAATAAGAGTTGGGATGTTATATGGAGGTTGTACAGGATGTTGGGGAGTCCTTTTCTGGAGTACTGTGTCCTGGTTGTTGTGTTATAGCAAGGAAGGATATTAAACTGGAGAAGATTCAGAAGAGGTTAACCAGGATGCTGTCAGGAATGGAGGACTGGAAGAGGCTAGAACAGTTTCCACTGGAGCGCAAGAGGTTGAGAGGTGACCTTGGAGGTTTATAACAACATGAGGCACTTGGTTAAGGTGAATGACAGGTGTCTTTTTCTGAGAGTATGGGATTACAAGACTAGGGAGACATTAAAAATGGGTGGCACGGTGGCAGTGGTTAGCACGGCTGCCTCACAGCGCCAGAGACCCGGGTTCAATTCCCGCCTCAGGCGACTCTCTGTGTGGAGTTTGCATGTTCTCCCCATGTCTGTGTAGGTTTCCTCCGGGTGCTCCGGTTTCCTCCCACAGTCCAAAGATGTGCAGGTTAGGTGAATTGGCCATGCTAAAATTGCCCATAGTGTTAGGTGAAGGAGTAAATGTAGGGGAATGGGTCTGGGTGGGGTGCGGTCGGTGTGGACTTGTTGGGCCGAAGGGCCTGTTTCCACACTAAATAATCTAAATCTAAAATAAAAGAAAAGATATTTTAAATAGACACAAGGGGCAACCGTTTTACGCAGTAGCTCATGTTTGGAATGAGCTGCTGGGGGAGGTGGTAACTGCAGGTATATTTGCAAGCGTTAAAAAAAGACATTTGGATAAAATATGCGAAGAAGAAGTGTTAAGAGGGCTATGGGCCAACTGCAGACAGGTGCAACTAAAATTTGGGATTATGGTCTGCATGGATCGATTGGACCATAGGATCGGTTTCCATGCGGAATTACTCAATGCTTTCACTCCATCCATATAAAACAAGTTCTCTCTCTGCAGAGAGAAAGCCATTTATTTTCTCTTGACCTGGTGTGTGCAAAGATAAACACTTGGTTAACAGTAAACACACAACTTCATATTAGAGTTCTAACGAATTCTGTGTCATGAAATAAGAATAATTCAGTATTTAAAGAAATCTTGGAAGATGAATGCCATCCACCAAAACAGTTTCACATGGGGAAAGAACATCATTGGCCACATAGGAAGTGGGTAAAACAATTACATTCAAGTTGTAAAACATGGAGACTTTTAACAATGCATTCCTACCATCTTGGTCACAGAGTACACTGCGTACTTTATTCCAGGTGCAAGATATAAAACAACTTCTCTGTTCATGTTTAGGGCCCCCGAGTAAAAACATGCACTACAATAGTAAAGTGATCCCTGCAAAGTAAAAATAGAAAAGAGCAAGGATGAAAGGTTCAAGGATTAGCAGGAATATGGAGTATTTAGATCAGCATGATCTTTTTGAATGACAGTGCAGGACTGGGGGGGGGGGAAATCAGGAGGAGTTTAATTCTGCTCCTACCATTTGTAGGTTCACTTGTATATACAAAATTTTATGGGGAGCATTTCATTCAGTATTGCTCAAAGAAATGCACTAATTAGTCTTTAGATACTGCTAAGACAAACCTTCCATTAAAAAAGGATTTCTAGAGTATCAATGCCAGTTTGACATGTGTAGAAAATTGCACTCCTCCACTCCCAAGCATGTCATTACCTTGTAAATTCACATGGTAAGTCTCTGACAACATCCAAGATGCTCCACATCTTAGAGAAAAGAAAAACCCTGCCAATTTCCTCAACCCAAAGGCTCTGGAGTCGAACTGCACTGCAGAGCATGAAGGGACTTGGTGTGAACAATGAGATATTTCAAAATCCTTCAGGAATGCAAGTTACTTGTATGTTTGCCATGCTGTCCAGTATATCTACAGCATTTCTATTGGTGGCACAAGTTGATAAAAAAAATTAGTTGAAGTCATAGATCTTGCACAGGCTATCAACAGTTACTTTGGCTAGATGGACCAAGTGTTCAGTTCACTGTATGGAATGGTAATACCAATCTCAAACTCTTAGCTCGGTAATCTGCATGAGGAAGCACAAAAAAAAACACCTCTTCCTTGTATTAAGAGTTTTGGCCAAATAATTAGACTAAGTTTCAAGTCAAACTCCAGGACTCCAGCACATTAATACCAAAGTGTTAATCTAAGTGTTTGTCAGATGTACCCTCTTTCCAATAAAAAAAATTACAACGGAGATTAGTTTGACTGTGCTGGTGCAGCATTGACCAGAAATAATCTCCCCCTCAACCACCAAACAGATTAACTCGTCACCACTCCTAAATTCTTGTGCGCATCTGCAGAACAGTAACTTCACCTAAAAAACTACTCAAATGTACTGGAGCTTCGATGATAAGGGTAACTGAATCACCTATTTGGACAAAATATGCGCTTATGTTTGCGGTTTGACTAAACCAGACCAGAGTTAACAAATGAAAAGCAGTATTAAAGAGACAAATCCAACATGATGAATGAAGAAAGCAGTTGAATATGAAGAAAACCGTTATGTGGATGATCTGAAGGGCCAACACAACAAGACACAGAACATTTATGACATGGTTGAATCCATTTACTCAAAAATAAAAACCTAACTTTTCTTAGGGGTTGGTACCCAGGAGATACAATCATGACTGACCATTATATACCCAAGCAACAATTTCCACCACCAGTTGCTGGGACAAAAAGATTCAACTTCATAGCCTGTTTTCAAAAGGACATTAGGTCTCACTAACTCAAGCCACAGGAAACTAGGTTAAGAATAAAGACATTTTTGGTTGAATCTTCCAAAAACAGGGTGATCATTTACGAAGTGAGCCTTATTACAGAAACCATTGCTCAGGACAGCAAAGTATTACAGCTGCTGCACCAGAACAAACCAGGGACAGCCCTTCACATGAAATTCAGGGAATGTCAACAGCAAGAGTTAAATTTCCATTTATAAAACTAATGGACAAACATTATGCCAAATTTGGCAACCGCCTTTTTTCAAAAGATCTAAAATATAAACATCGGATCTTGTTTTAAAATATATGTCTCATGTTTTGCAAATTTAAGTTAGCCCGTGGGCACTAAACTAGAATGAAGAGGATCCTAAAATAGCAAACAAACACTTTGTACACTACTTGCAGCCCCCAAAACGATATAGAGGACAAGTTTCCATAACACATCATTGGCAAATAAACCTTTGGTTTAAATACGGACATGTTCATGCATACAGTGTGTAACAGCCTTTAGGATATAATTGAACAAATTGTCCATGACAACTACCTTCAGACTGGTCTTCCACTCATGTCACTTGCATGATGACTTCATCATGCAAAACACTTGGCCTAAGTTATCAGTTATTCATTGTGATGCAGTGAACGACTTATTCTGTTGTTTAAAGCTGCACTAGCATGATATCCAGGTGAGATCTTTGATAAGCTGTGTAACATGTTTTTTGACTGATGAGTCACCAGGTTCTGCCCTTTCTTATGACCATAATCAACAAAACATCCAGATAAAAGACTACATTTTTGCAGCTCCCCCGCAGTTTCCTCCTGAGCATTCTGACTCACTCTGGGTTTATGGTTTTAAAAAGGGATTGGCAGTCATGTCTCAGCCTCACTCAAGTGGCTATCCTCCAGTGAAAGTTTAAGCAGTAAAAGCAAATAAGCCAAAAACTTGTTCCAATTCTATTATTCAAAAAAAAGATCCATTTTCAGCCGTGGCTTGGGGCAGAAAAAAAAAAGCCATGCCCTTGACAGTTTCTTCTGAGCCCGGAAACCAGGGGTAATAATGATAACTACTGTGTATGAGGAGAAAGTGAGGACTGCAGATGCTGGAGATCAGAGTTGAAAATGTGTTGCTGGAAAAGCGCAGCAGGTCAGGCAGCATCCAAGGAACAAGAGAATTGACGTTTCGGGCATAAACCCTTCAGGAAAGCCTTCCTGAAGAAGGGCTTCTGCCCGAAAGGTCAATTCTCCTGTTCCTTGGATGCTGCCTGACCTGCTGCGCTTTTCCAGCAACACATTTTCAGCAACTACTGTGTATGCACTAACATTTGAATGGACAATGGAAAACCCTACATTAAATATATGCATGTAAAATAGACACTATACATGGTACTAGGAGACAGCAAGGACTGCAGATGCTGGAAGTCAGTCAATAGATGTGAAGCTGGAAAAGCACAGCAGGTCAGACAGCACCCAAAGGACAGGGGGAAAAAAAAATCAATGCTTTGGCCCCTACAACAACCTAGAGACACTATGGGGCACAGCAGACCCACACAAATTGGGTAGAGTTTGGGGACAAGCTCAGGGCCACAATGATAAGTGACTTGCTTCTGGCAACCATTTTATGTGCTGTAGCATTAGAATTGAAGAGCAAAAGTATTTGCATCATCTGATCAACCTCACAAACAGTAACTAATTCCAAAATGAATCAGTTATTTACAGCCAAACTGTTCTACAAAGTGCATTATGCAGCAGCAGCAGCATTCTAAGACAACTAGCAAAACCCCAAAGAATGAACAAATCCAGTTACCTCAGACCAACTGCAACCCTTAAGCCATTTAATATGCAAATAGCAGTTGGAAAATTCATGTCTTAGTCCAAGTTCAAGCTTCAAAAAGATCTTTCTTTCAAAATTGAATTGTCCTGTACCTGACCCAAATACCAGAGTTATTATTTTGGGATGCTGCAAAAGGATGCAAGAAATCTTACATTAGAAAGCAATTCAACATTCCATCTGTTTACTTCTCAGGTTATTCACAAGTCTGACTGTAGAGAAAAAGGAAGAATGCAGAGCTCTTGTTGATTTGGAATCTCAGGATAAAAAAGTGTAAGGTGACAAGGCAGTCTCAGTATTGTTGATAAGGCCACAAGTGGAGAGTAAAGGAAACTCTTTAGCAGACAAACCCTTACCAGTCAACAATGTAATCAAACATTTTAAAGCGTTTTTTTCTGACCAAGCTTCAAAAGGATAAATTTCAAGTGGTCACTGTCTTCCATAAATGAATTCTTTCCCTACACCTTGGTACTTCCCCACCCCCACCCCCCACCTTTTAACTCAAAACAACATTTTCACTCAATGTTTGACCGCTCACCACGCTCCTGGGCTTTACTAGGTTTAAAAAAAAAGAGTAGCAAATAAATGCAAGCAATTTGCTCTTCATTCTACTGTAGAAAGCGGAATTCAAGTTTAGAAACTGCATTCAAAGACTCAGATTAAATTAGAAGTCACTGTGGCTCAAATCGGTAGCACAAACTGCTGCAGAAAGCAGGTCTAGCAGCACCTGAGAGACAGAAAGAGAGTTAATATCGAGTCCAATAGGACGTCTTCAGAATAAAGGAGTTATACTGGACTCAACTCCATGTCGATTATTCCTCTTGCCACAGGTGCTGTCAAACCTGTTGAGTTTCTCTAGCATGTATTTTTGCTTCAGATTTCCAATATATGGAGCATTTTGCTTTTATTATGCTAGCGCTCACATTTGGTCACAAAGTTACAGTTTAAAACCTATTCCAGAACTTAAAACACGAAGTGAGGTGGACTCTCCAATGATGGCAACAAAGGATCGCCCCACACATGGATTTCAACAAGGGAGCCTCAAATGTCCGCCTTTTGCTCAACCAAGAATTCCCCAGCCCCAATGGGGACAGGTCAGACCTGACTGAGGGCCCCACCTCCCACGGTTTTTCCTCCCACACTAGGATGAGGAATAGAAACCCTATCACTAGTGTATCATCACACTAGCATCCACATCCAGAGGATCATTAGCTGCCATTTCCACCATCTCCAACAAGGTGTGCCACCAAACATTCCCCTCCCTGGTCAACCTTCCACAGAAACGTTTCCCTCCAGAACACCCTGGTCCACTTTTCCTTCACTCCTACCATGGCCTTATGGCACCCTCCCCGGCAACTATAGAAAATAACAATCCTTTCCTCCTCCAGTACCAAGGAGCCAAACATACCTTCCAAGTGAAGCAGGCTTTACTTGCACTTGCCACAATCTAGTCTACTGCATTAGCTGCTCACTGTGGTCTACTCTGCACTGGGGAAAACTAAGCATAGACCGCATGGCCTCGATGCAGAAGACTTAGATCGTCCACAAAAATGGCCCGGAGCTTCCAATTGCCTTCCACTTTAACACATCACTGTTCGTCAGGCAGCATCCAAGGAGAGGAGAATCCTATTCCTTGGATGCTGCCTAACCTCTGCTTTTCTAGCACCACATTCTCAACTCTGATCTCCAGCATCTGTAGTCCTCACTTTCCCTACTTCAACAAATCACCCTGCTCCTTGGCCAACATTTGTCTCAGACTTGCTACAGTGCTCCAGTGAAGCTCAGTACAAGCTAGAAGAACTGCACTTCATTTTCCCCTCAGGGACCTTGCAGGTTTTTTTGGACTCACTAACTTTAGAACTTGAGTTGAGTTTGATCAAAATCAAGCCAAGCTCTCCCATGTTTTCAACGCTATCCACACAGAGTCTGCTATTATATCCAACCCATTGTTAGCTACTAACAGTCCCCATTAGTAATTAGTCACCCTCCTAGCCAGATTGTTATCCATACCTTTGTCTGTCCAACATCTGAGCTCTATCCCCACCTGTTGTTCACTCCTTACTCCCTCTCACTTCTGCATAGAAACCGATATTTTCCGAGCTACCATCGGTTCTGAGGAAGGGCCACTGGACCGGAAACATTAAATTCTGATTCAGAGTTTTTCCAGTAATATTTTTTTCTTCCTGGAAGTGCTATTTTTGAATGGGAGCCTCCAAGCTCGTTGCATGTATTAAGATCTATATGGCACTATTTCCAAGCACAGGGGAAGTGCTAGCCAATATGTATCCCTCAAAATGGACTTCAGTAAGGCGTTCGACAAGGGTCCCCATGGGAGACTGACTAGCAAGGTTAGATCTCATGGAATACAGAGAGAACTAGCCATTTGGATACAGAACTGGCTCAAAGGTAGAAGACAGAGGGTGGTGGTGGAGGGTTGTTTTTCAGACTGGAGGCCTGTGACTAGTGGAGTGCCACAAGGATCGGTGCTGGGTCCTCTACTTTTCATCATTTATATAAATCATTTGGATGTGAGCATAAGAAGTACAGTTAGTAAGTTTGCAGAGGACACCAAAATTGGAGGTGTAGTGGACAGTGAAGAGGGTTACCTCAGATTACAACAGGATCTGGACCAGATGGGCCAATGGGCTGAGAAGTGGCAGATGGAGTTTAATTCAGATAAATGCGAGGTGTTGCATTTTGGGAAAGCAAATCTTCGCAGGACTTATACACTTAATGGTAAGGTCCTAGGGAGTGTTGCTGAACAAAGACCTTGGAGTGCAGGTTCATAGCTCCTTGAAAAGTGGAGTCACAGGTAGATAGGATAGTGAAGGCAGCATTTGGTATGCTTTCCTTTATTGGTCAGAGTATTGAGTACAGGAGTTGGGAGGTCACGTTGTGGCTGTACAGAACATCGGTTAGGCCACTGTTGGAATATTTTGTGCAATTCTGGTCTCCTTCCTATCAGAAGGATATTGTGAAACATGAAAGGGTTCAGAAAAGATTTACAAGGATGTTGCCAGGGTTGGAAGATTTGAGCTATAGGGAGAGGCTGAACAGGCTGGGGCTGTTTTCCCTGGAGCGTTGGAGGCGGAGGGGTGACCTTAAAGGTTTACAAAATTATGAGTCTATTTATCGCAAGTCTTTTCCCTGGGATCGGGGAGTCCAGAACTAGAGGGCATAGTTGTAGGGTGAGAGGGGAAAAGATATACGAGAAACCTAAGGGGCAACCTTTTCATGTAGAGGGTGGTATGTGCATGGAATGAGCTGCCAGAGGAAGTGGTGGAGGCTGGTACAATTGCAACATTTAAGAGGCATTTGGCTGGGTATATGAATAGGAAGAGTTTGGAGGGTGCTGGCAGGTGGGATTAGATTGGGTTGGGATATCTGGTTGGTGTGGACAGGTTGGACTGAAGGGTCTGTTTCCGTGCTGTACATCTCTATGATTCTAAATAAAGAAGTTTATGAAAGAGGCAGCAGTGATTTATTAAATTGCTATTGGTTGTCAATGACTTGTGACATCAGGTAGCTTGAAAGACAATCACAAAATCTTTTTCTCCTTCTGGTTTTACAATTTTGGTTTGATTAATGCGTTCGAAAGCTCATGTTTACATTTGTATGCTAAAATTAGTCATTTAATTCAAAATCAAATATTACTATGAAGTGTATGGAGCTTTCAAACCCCAAGTAAACTCATGCAAAAGATGACAACCTTGGTGTTTGCTGAAAAGGGGAATCCATGCCCAAGTCAAAGCGAAGTTCTAGTGCAAAATCTAGGGATTGATCCAATAAGCTTCAAAACTTGTATGGCCATTTAGCAATTGATTAAAAGTCTCAATGATTAAATTCTGTCTGGAACTTCATGCAGAGAGCAGGTTGCCTTGGCCTGGCTACCCCTTAAATCAAGGGAATACACATCTATTATTTCATTACCATTGGGGCTTACTCCACAGAAGGACTTTAAAAGGCTGTGAAGCAACATTGATGTCTCATAAGATAAATATCAACCCTCTTAATACTGGTAGGATTACATCACATTTGACTCTGTAGCCATTCTTTCATTGCTAAATCAGTGACATTCTTTACTTTTCCACCCAACTCAAACGTGCAGAAGCACTATCGCCATTAAATTTTGAGTTGTACAGCATAGTAACAGACCCTTTGGTTCAACGTGTCCATGTCGACCAGATGTCCCAAATTAATCTAGTCCCACCTGCCAGCACCTGGCCCATATCCCTCCAAACCCTTCCTATTCATATACCATCCAAATGCCTCTTAAATGTTGCAATCGTGCCAGCCTCCACCACTTCCTCTGGCAGCTCATTCCATACACATACCAGCCTGCGTGTGAAAAAGTTGCCCATGGGTCTCTTTTATATCTTTCCCCTCTCACCCTAAACCTAAGCCTCTTGGTGGTTTCAGATATCCAACCGAGTAAGGTTATTTCTTTCTTGCAGAGAACATAAGAAAAACTTCAATATTCTCATGTGCGTCTGCAGGGAATATAGTGGGCAGGCCCAGAAGGATAGAGATAGGGTCCTTCTCCAACCTTAATGGAAAGTCCACTGCACTGCATCCACCACAGCACTCCAATAAGTTTGATGCCTATCGCAAGACCAAAGACAAATGGATAAGAGTGCCCTACAAACCTTGCACTTGGGACATGCTGAAGATACCCCTGGTTTAAACTTTGACAAACTGTCCAGAGCCAAGTGGACCCTGTGGAGAATCTTCAACTGTAAAGCATGGGTCCTATTGCAAACTGATATCTTCCTTGCATTCTGCCAAATATCCTCCCAACCGAGAGGCCAGAAGTGCCTCCCATTTTTGACGGCCTTGTTTAAATTTTAATCAAATACAGTAATCGGCTTTGAACAGTGATCCGGAACTGGAGTAACGAATATGCCCAAATTCATAAAACCCTCATGACCACCTAAATGGCCCTCAAGACCTAACTCATTCATAAGAGCACCCAAAGACATAGCCTCTGATTTCGCAAAATTAATCTTGCCGTGCATTCGCACGTTTGGCGTTTCTCGGGGTGCATCAAGAGAGGCACAGAAACTGGATTTGTCAAAAAAAAAAGTTAGGACATCTGCATTCAAAATCTTATGTAATTTTGACCCCACAGATGATATTAGGGTCCCCACAAATGGCCTCCGCCAATGGTTCAATCACCAATGTAAAAAAAGTGGCAAAAGAGGACAGCCCTGTCAGCTGCCCCTAAAAACATTAAAATTGCTCGGTCGCACCCTGTTGGTGATGACTGCCGCGAGAGGGGCACAGTAAAGAACCTTTACCCATCTTATAAAGACTTCGCCCAAACCAAACTGCTCCAGAGTATAGCCAAGGAAAGGCCACTCAACTCAATAAAACGCCATCTCTGCATCTACAGAAATCACCAATCCTGTATTGACATGCCTGAATTACATTAAAGCAACCTCCTAACATTATTGATATGATCTAGCCCATCTGGTCCTCTTTACTAATAGAAGGTAACAGTCTCCAGCCTTAACGCGGGAGTCTTAGAGGATTTTAAAGTCACATTTAAGAGTGAGATGGGCCTGTATGAAGTTCAGTCTTCCAGGTCCTTCCCTTGAAGGAATAAAAGGGAAATATTGGCCTCTCCCAGAAATGGTGGGAGATGGTAGTAGAATCATTAAACATATTGAGCATCGGGCCGGACAGATAAATTACTCATAGAATTCACTGGGAATTCAGTCAGGACAGGGCACCTTTCCACTCTGAAGTTGCCTCACAGCTTCCTGCACTGAAAGGGAGCACAGAGAAAGGACTCTTGTTCAGGAGTCATATGTGGGAGCTTCAGATCCTTAAAACAAAATCCATTTTAGCCTGCCCCTCCTCAATCCTCTGATTGGTATAACTTAGTAAAGTCTCTAGAACGCCCAGTTAATGTTTAGAATCACATGTTAGGTTCCCAGACCCTTCCCCAGTCACCATAACGGCTTGTGGGGCACTCCTTTTCCTGTTGAGATATGCTAAGTATTTGCCTCTCCAGGGTTTGGATCCTATCCTTGGATGAACTCGTATCAGCTTCCACCACTGTGACCTACCTCATCCACCTTCTTCTCCAGGTCTCCCAGCTGCTGCTCGTGCTTCTGCAGCATTGGAGAGATTAGAGCCAGCTTCTCTTCAACCTCTTTCCCCAGCAATTTGCAAGATTTCGTGAGCTCGTTCATCAGGGTCTGGGAAGTAATCAACTCAGAGGGCCCTGCAGGTCAGGCCACAGACGCTTCTCTTTTTCGGCATCACTGGATGGCTGGAAATGCAGGTAAAGTTAGCTTATAAAAATTTCTTGGGACTTCACGATCTTTCTGGAGTCTCATGATATCGATGGTCCAGGTTGGGTGGGATAAAGGTCCGTCCCACTTGTGCTGCCGTCCCTTGGATCCCTGAGCATTGCTGATTTTAAATGGGAACTATTCTTTCCCTAGTTACTCTTTTGTCCTTAATGTAGTTGTAGAATCTCTTCAGATACTCGTTAACCCTATTTGTCAAAGTTCTCAAGTCCTTTCTTGCCCTCCTGATTTCCCTCTCAAGTAAAATCCTACTGCCCTTACACTCCGTCACGGATTCACTTGATCCCAACTGCCTATACCAGGCATATGCCTCCTTTTTCTTGAGCAAACTACTATCTCCAGTCATCCAACATTCCCTACATCTATTAGCCTTGCCCTTCACCTCAACAGGAACATACTGCCTCTGAACTCTCATTTTTAAGAGTCTCCCACGTTCCAACCATCCCTTCATCTGTAAATAGTCTCTCTCAATCAGCTTTTGAATGTTCTTGCCTAATATTGTCACAATTGGCCTTTGTTCAGTTCATAACTTCAGTGGCTCATTAAGACAGCTGCTCAGTTGGACAATGACAAGTGATGTTCAATAAATGTACAGTGGTCAACAAACAAAAACATTCAAGCAATAAGTGCTGACATCAGCTGTAGACCAGGTCAAGAACCAATAGCTACTCACTCAGTACAATTCACAGCTGGAAACATTTAACCTATTCAACAAGCTATGAATTACATCTTTGGGTGCCAGGTTCTGCAGATGCAGGCTTACAAGCACATACACAAAAAGTTGTCCTCACTGGTCCATTTTTAAGTAATGCAAGAAAGTGGACTCTCTTATTGGATGCCAAAAGTAAAATACCATTGAGCTGCAAGTTCTTTCAAATGATTTGCTCTATTGTTCACTTCAGAGTGCACTGAACTAAATCCGATATTACCCAATGCACAACTAAAGTTAAGATCACAATGTTCTGAAAACTTCCAATTCAACTTCCCTTAAGAACACTGTGGCTCAGTGGTTAGCACTGCTGCCTCAGCGTCAGGGACCTGGGTTTGATTCCAGCCTCACGCAGTGTCTGTAAACTTTGCACTTCCCACCGTGTCCGTACGGGTTTCCTCCCACAGTCCAAAGACATGCAGGCTAGGGGAATTGGCCATGCTAAAATCACCCATAATGTTCATGGATGGGTGGATTAGGTGCATTAGTCAGGGGGATGGGTCTGAGTGGGATATTCTTCAGATGGTCGCTGGGGACTTGCTGGGCCAAAGGGCCTGTTGCCATATTGTAGGGATTCTATGTTTCAGTGGATGGACTTCACTCACTGGCCACGCCCACTATAATCAATCAGTAGCGTTAAAAGAAAATATTACTACTCCAGACTCAAACTTGCATTGCATATGGTGCAATCAAGTAACTCTTGTTGTTTGTCAAGACTTTCAACAGTACATAGGATTCTGTATGGAAATAAACCATGAATTCTACACAACAAAAGCAAATCTCAAAAGAAAAAAAACCAGATGTTCTTTACATTAGAAGCAAAACAGACAATATTTCAATTCCCACAGTAGTTAGATTAAACCATTAGTAAGTGGAATCTATCTTCATGGATGTAGGTTTGCTTGCTGAGCTGCAAGGTTCATTTCCAGATGTTTCATCACCCTACCTAGGTAACATTTTCAGCAGGCCTCCAGGCGAAGCACTGCTGATAATTCCTGCTTTGTGTGTGTTTGGGTTTCTTTGGGTTGATGCTGTCATTTCTTGTGGTGATGTAATTTCCTGTTTTTCTCAGGGGGCAGTAGATGGGGTCTAACTCAGAGTGTGTTCCGGTTGGAATGCCATGCTTCTAGGAATGTCTGGAAATGAACCTTCCAACTCAGCGTGCAAATTTACATCCAGAACCTCAACCTGAGCTACAGATCTTCTCAAAACTCACTAAAATCAATCTTCACGTTCCATTAAAGAAATAAAAACAATTTTGTTAGAAATCCTCAGGTTAACGAGCACCTATGGCAACAGAGTGACAGGATCAGAAGCGATTGAAATGCTATTTAATATCAGGGGGAGTATTTAAATTGGCCACTCCGCTCCTGATCTCATTACAGCCTTGGTTCAAACATGGACCGAAGAAGAACTAATTCCAGACAGACGGCACGAGAGAGGGCGCGCGCGAGAGCGACAGCTCTTGACATCAAGGCCATATTCAACCGAATGTGGCACCAAGGAGTCAAACACAATTGGAATGATTGGGTATCGGGGCAAGCTTTCTGCTGGTTTGAGTTATACTTGACACACAAGACCTTTCCGAGTACATAAAAACAAAATAGGAGGTCGCTTGGCCCTTTCAGCCTGCTCCCCCATTCAGCACGGTCATGACTGATCATCCAACTCAATAGCTTAATCCTAATTTCGCCCCCCCAACCTTTGAATGTATTCAAGAGGTGGCTAGACATAGCACTTGGGGCAAATGGGATCAATGTTTTGGCAGCTACTTCCTGTGGTAAGGAATGCCACAGGCTCACCACTCTTTGGGTGAAGTGTCTCATCTGTCAGAAATGGTTTTCTCCAAATCATCAGACTGTAACCCCTGGTTTTGGATGTGCTCACCATTGGGGACATCCTCCCTGCATCCACCTTGGCTAGTCCCATTAAAATTTTAAGTCTCCACAAGATTCCTCCCGTGCAGCCCCAACCTGCCCAGATCATTAAGCTCTTCTGCATCCTCAGTTTACCCTCCCAAACTTTGAGTTGTCACATTCGTTCCTTCATCCAAAATAGTTTAGTGAATAGCTGGGGTCCTAGCACCAATCCTGTGGACCTCACTAGTTGCATCTGCCAATTTGACAGGGACCCATTAATTCCTACTGTTTCCTCTCTGCCAACCAGTTTTCTATCCATTTCAGTACACCTGCCCCATGCCATGTGCTTTAAATCTTACACAAAGATCTCATTTGGGACTTTGGCTCCCCGTTGTCAACTCTAGTTACATCTTTAGAACTCCAATAGATTGGTCAAGCATGATTGTTGGAGGTTAGTCATTTCTGTAAGTATGCTTTGGGCTTGAGGAACTAAAGACCATGTTCAAACGTAACAAGATCTGGAGCATGTCAAGGCTTCAGCTGACAAGTGGAAAGTAACCTCCACACCATAAATGCCAACTAATGACCAACTATCCCCAAATATCACGGTCCCTCAACATTCAATTGTATTGCCATCACTGAATCTACCACTAAACATCATGGGGGTTATCAACCAGATACTCAACTGGACTCACCACAAACAAATGGCTACAAGAGCAATTCAGAGGCTATAAATACTGTAGCAAGTAACACCCGACTTCCCAAAGACTGCCATCTATGAGGCACAAGTGATCTGTGTGGTGTAATGGAACACTCCCCACTTGTCTAGTTACATGCAGCTCTAATAACACGAGCAGCTTGACAACAGTCAGGACAAAGCAGCCCACTTTTGATTGGCAGCATATTCACAAGCATGCATCTGCAATGGTCAATAGTACACACTGCTGCTATTACCACCTACAAAGGTGCACTGCAGAAGTTCAAATAGATCATTATAGCACCTTCCAAACTCTCGACCATCTCCATCTCGAAGGACATTGGAATACTGTCATCCGAAAGACCCCCCCCCTACAAAAAAACCTCACTATCCTAGCTTGGAGATGTAGGTCATTCCTTCACAGTCACTGGGTCAAAAATTATAGAAATCCCTTCTCAAGGGCACTGTAGGATCAACTGCATGGGACAGGTGGTTTAAAGGCAGCAACTCACCACCACCTTATCAAGGCTAACTAGGGACCAGTGATGGCCCCTTCCCAAGAGAGTCTAAAAAAGATAATCACTGACTGCCATGAGCACAAACATGGAATTATGTTTGGGTCAAATGTTATTTTGGGACCAAAAAGCCACAGTTATCTAAACTCAATTTTTGTCCACTTTCCAATATAAAACCAATACCAAAAACTAAATGAGAGACAGTCGTTTAAGACTCTCCAGATAACACCAAATCAGAAAAATTAACTAAAACACCTCAACGTCAATGCATTGAGCAGTTCATCCAACATTTATATTTGTTGTAACCTCAATTACAAGGTCAGTTCTTCAGATAAAAAAATGATAGCATACATGGTAATTCTAACCATGATGGATACTAAGGATAATC
Organism: Chiloscyllium plagiosum; assembly: GCF_004010195.1. Classification (NCBI taxonomy): domain Eukaryota; kingdom Metazoa; phylum Chordata; class Chondrichthyes; order Orectolobiformes; family Hemiscylliidae; genus Chiloscyllium; species Chiloscyllium plagiosum. The sequence goes on from NC_057732.1 coordinate 4,377,313, forward strand.
TGAAGTGTACAGTGAAGTTTTGACTAGCAGTCGAGATCAGTAGAAGCATGGGCTATTCAGTGTTGCTTTGCATGTTGCAGACCAAATGCCTTACATTAAATGAACCAAAAAAAAGGCATTCAAATTACAAGACATAACTAGCACTTCAAATACATAATAAATAAGAATGAATGACTATTAAGCTCAGGTGAAAATAAAACCTGAAGCCATGTTATGCAGTTTTAAAAAAAGTGTATAGTGCAGAACAAAACAAAAAATAAAGTGTGTTGCAGCAAGTGAATCATCCATGGCTCCTGATCAAACATCCTATTGAGGATATTCTCAACAGTTAAACTAACACACAATTTGAACTGAAACAAAAAAGTAGTGTTTCGTAAACAAGGGGGAAAGCGAAACCATCTACTTGACTGGAAAACTGTAATTAGTTTTTAAATAAGTTACCCATGTTCCAATACTTTCAAATCAGTTCAGATTGCATAACATGACAAGTTATCTTTGAAATAGCACACCAGTTACCCGAAAGGAAAATAACTCATCCAGGTCTGCTCAAGCTTGGGGAAAAAAGACAGTTGCCTCCTTTAAAAAAAAAGTTCAACCCACTTATTAATCAGTTTGGAAATTTGGTATGGCTACTGCCAACAGGGTTGTAACAAAGACAAACAAACATTCTTAAAAAATGTAAATCACATACCAATGAACTCTCAAATACTTGCAACCCCATTAAGCATTACGGCATTCTAACTTTTGAGCCCGAGTTTAGGCTACAGTGCTGGCATTGCAAGACTTAAAAGGAGGCATCTGAATGAGTATATGAATAGGAACAGGAACAAGTTAGAGGATATGGGCCAAATGCTGGCACATGGTATTAAATTAATTGAGGATATCTGGTTGGTACAGGCGGGTTGGACTGAAAAGGTATGTTTCCAAGTTGTACGGCTCTAAATGACTGACTGTTTCCAAAGGCATTTTCCTGACAGTCCACATTGGTGTAACTGGATTTCTTAGGTTTCCAATTCCATGTAACAGCTCGTCAGTCATTTAAATGACTGACTAATGTGTCAACACAACCTCAAAATTAGATTTAAAAAATTGCCATTAGCAACCACAAAGACTATTACAGGTATGTGGACCTGACTGCGCAGGGTGTTTTCTACACAAGTTTTACATTTCCTATATCATTTAATGTTAGATGTTAACATGTGTAACATTTCTAGCCATAATATATCAAGAGCCTGGAGGCTCTAGAACCTTAAGGGCTGCATGACTTAATGTTGGTTGGAAACAAACTTGTATCGAAACATCTCTGCCTGGAACATGGGGCAGGGAGAAACATTAATTTGTATTGGATTTTGTGGATTTAAATAAAAATTAACGTTAGCTCTTTGGACTGCATTGAACTACAGGTTTACAGCACAGCGGGAAAAAAGGGCCCTTTGGCCCATTAAGTCCGTGCCAGTCAAAAACAAACTATTCGAAGCCCAATTTCCAACACTTGGTCTATGTCCTCATATGCCTTGGCAAATGCACATCTAAATGCTACTTAAAATAGAGGGTCAGGGTACCACCACCCCAGCCCCACCCCCCGATTTGGATAAAAAAAGAACCTTTCTCATCTCAACCTTCTTCTACACCTAGTCCCCTTGGTAAAGAAAGTTGCTAAAAAAACACAACTGCCTGAAACTTTATGCATATTTTGAATATGCAAACTATAATTGAGCCACAGAATTGCTGTAGTGAGACATTACTTAAATTTGAGTAAAATTCAGAAATATTTTGTAAATGTATTGCCCTACCCCCAATAAACACTGCCATTTAATCAAATATTCAAACTGAACCCAAGTCATAAACCTAAGTTTATGACAGTTAAAAAGTCAAGAATAAAACAAAAGTATCCAAATAATATTAAATTGGGAAAGTTCAGGGAAAAGCCAGTATTTGGTTTAGAATTGCCAAATGAGATTTGATATGCAAATTTGGTCATTATACTACCAGCCTCAAAAAAAAGACAATTACACCACATACTGTATCACTATGTAAAATAGTACAACTATATCTTCAAACCCAGGCACACTACAGTTATACAGGCAGCAAATTACAGTCACAGGGTATCAGCATTGTGCAATCTTGCCAAATCAGCAACTAGAAATACAATATGATACCACTGATGTTAAAACAGACAGATGAAAAGCAGGCCTCTTAGCAGTTATGTTGTGCAGTGGAAGGCTTAATTTGGACTATGTCCAAAGGAGTTTTGCATCAATACTGTCAAGTTCAAACCAGCAACAACTGCATTACACTGCTAACTTCATCTGGTACAAAGTCATCCCAGCTAAATACAGGATTACAAAAGAATATTACTTCAATTTTTTTTGGAATATCACAGACTAGCCTTTGGATACTGTACCTCATTTGCCATATAAAACAATGTATTTTAGAATAATGCAAATAGAATTGGGAAGTTGCTCTCCTGGTATCGCAGTGCTCAGTCAAGACATAAATAGAAATTCTGGTTAGTAGTTTCTATGGACTTTGAATAGATTCAGTTTTAAAAAGAATTCTAAAAGCTGGAATAAATCAGTTCTATTCCATTTTGTTAATTTATTTACACCCTGGACCCCAAATCCAATTTTAAAAAAAAACTATGTGCAACACAATGAATATCCATGACTTGAAATAAATTTTAGGTAAATCTCACAGATTGATATAGGCCAAGTGAAATAATTACTAGAACCTCAAAATATGTTGGTCTGTCTTCAAAAGATTAAAGTAATACCCTCCACAAAGCTGGATTGTCAAACGATCCTAAATGTGTTTCACAAGCAATCTGGATATTTAGAGTTTATTTTGACTTGGAATGTATTTTCACATTACTATCAATATTCAAACCAAATAATTTATATTTCCACCAGACATCCCTTCAAGATATGTTTTAAATTTAAAGTTTTAAAATGCCGCAGCTGCAATGTTTTTGCTATTCCATGGTCTATCCATGTCATCAGGTGTTATGAACCCAGTAGATATAATCTTGGGACAGGTCATATCCCAGAGTGAAACCAGGCTGGGCAGGTCACAAGTTTATTTTTTGCAATTTGGTTCCAGTGATGATCAGTCACTGAACATATTCACAAGTGCCAATGCTTTTTCCAGTTAAAAAAAAAGCAAAGCAATTTCACAAAAGTAAATGCAGCTTTATATATTTCAGAATATCATCCTAAACAACTAGAAGAAAATTTCAGCTCTTTTCCCAGCAATATCCTTTTCAAAACACCAGTTAAGTAGATTTTGAACTTGACTGACACTGCACATTCAGATATGATTAGCACTCATTCTCCCAAGAGAGAGAGACACACACAAATACAAACTAACTCACCTCTTTCACATTTTCTTCCTAGACTGCTGAAATAGTTCAAGACTCACTTTCTGCAGACGTGGCCAGGCAGGCTAACTCTCAGCCATCAGGCTTCTATAAACAAACTTGCTCTGCTGTTGTGATAGCTTTTCTAATCCTCACCAGTCACTGGCCTCTAACCATGGGTTCTGGATATCCGTAAGCAGAATTTACTAAATATTCAGCAATTAATTCCCTCAGCAAATAAACAAGTGTTAGGTGCATTGGTTGGAGTAAATATAGGGAAACAGATCTGGATGGGTTACGCTTGAGGGGGTCTGTGTGGAGTTGTTGGGCCAAATGGCCTGTTTCCACACCGTAGGGAATCTAATTTAAAAAGCACAGTTCTACATCAACTACAGCCAGAAAACTAGCAGTACAGTGATTTTCTCTAAAGGGGTCAAAAACACGGATTCAAACAGTTGCCTTCTGAAATTGTCAAGGTTTTCTTTCAAGTGGAGACAGTCGCACCACCAGGTCAGGTTACAAAAATGTAGCTAACATTCAGAGAATAGACAGACTTATTGGTTGGAATGGATCCTTTGTCCAAATTCTGATAATACTACCGTGAAATTATCTCAAGCGACCTCAACACATCATCTCAGAACTGCTCCTCAGCTTTTTCTTTGTCCATCACTTCATAGTACAATACCATAGGATCTTTTGAAGCTGAGCACCTATTGCTCCTCAGTACCAACATCTCCAGAGATCTCTCCACTATAAACCAGAAAAAGATTAAGAGCTAAGCTATCCTTTCACTACCCATCGTTGTGGCATCCAGATCAAAGTATCTCACACCCAATGCTTCCAGACATCTAGGCACTCTGAAGCTCAGGACCCAACTCTGTAGAACTCTTGCCCTTATCTATTGAGGCACCTTCTCCACTGCTATTAAAACCAACTACCAAATCAAGCATTGTTAAATAAACACTATACTAGGTGTCTCCCAGGTTGATGGGGGCTGAGTTAACAGAAATTCTGCACATTGGTAAAGGAATGCATTTTTAAAACAATTAAAACCACAAAAAAATTCTAGCACATTATATAGAGAAAGTAATGCTGGTATCAATCCTGATAAGTTATAACTATATGCTGAATAGGAGAACAAATTCTTAATGTGAGGTTCGTTTTGTGTACTCTTGATTGGACTCCAATCTTGTCATTTTTGTCATCTCCATATAATCACTGTCTTCATTTTAAGCCCTGATATCACGTACAGGGCTTTACCACAATCAGTCCATCTTCTAATTATCTTTTTGAACAAAGACATTGGCTGGTTTGCAGGTTTACCACAAGTCTTGCTCACTGTTAGTTCATTACTCATTTCAAGGCCAATTGTAAAACAAAAGACAAAAACTTGGGTTTAAAGAATTTTTCACTGCAGTAACAATTATGGCCATATTATCAAGACATTCTTTCAGTGAACCGCTCAGATGAACCGCTCAGATATATCAACTGCTCTAAGTTTGCCTGAAGGGACTATGAACATACATTCAACATATCAAACGGCTTCTTTACTGGTCCTTTTCTCATTGAGAGTTTCAATTGGCCTACTGTATTTTGAAGATCTCCACTGATGACTCCTTCCAAATTCCTTTGCTTCTTGCGATTCCAGTGGAGGTCTCAAAAAAAAGTGTTATCCCCTAATTTCTAAACAATAAAGATTTCTGAACTTTAACAAGACAATGTATAACCTAGATTCACAAGCCTTCCATTATACTAATCAAGAATAATAATATTAGCCCACAAATGCTCTATTTACCAGGAAAAAATGCTGAAGCAGCTCAGGTCTGTTCTGTGAAGAGAAAAACAGAAGTTAGGTGTCAAGTTCAATCACAAGTCACACTGTATTCTCAACTCTAACTCCTGTTTCTCTTTTCATAGATACTACCAGACCAGTGTTTTTCCAGCATTTTGTCTTTAGATCTCCACCATCCACAGTATTTTGCTTTTACTTTATTCTGTTATTACTCCACTGACCCATTTCCCCTCTAAAGTAACATAAGCCTCCCAAATGGAGAGATTTTTTTAAAAATAAAAGTAAAACAAAATGGCTTTCACTAATGTGTTACTTCCAAAAACTAGAAGGAAGTCATTGGACAGCAACAGACCTTGCCAATGGATTTAGATGACTGAACTTAAGACAAGTGTCCTTTTGATTACATTTGAAATAAACTAGATTTGCAAAGTTTGAAGTTAGCACTATTTGACATCTACACATCTGCTCAACTTTAAGTTCATATCAGCAGTCTTAGGAAAATGACGACTTCTCCCTTTTTATTCTCCTGTATTGCTCACCATGACAAAGTTGTAAATCCAGCTCCATGAAGTCAGTCACTGCAACTCTGAATTAGCAGGCAGAGGGGTTTACTTCAAATGGATCAACAGCATCTCTCACACCACAGTAAAGCCATCAACTCTTCTCAGCCCTATTCTCTCCAAGGGAAAAAAAAAGTGGTAACTTCTTCAAATCTACCCTAGAGCTCCGAATCCCTGAAGCCAGCTTGTAAATTGCTTCTGCGCACTTGCATTGTGCTCGCATTCTTCCTATTGTGGCGCATAGAACCTTACATTCCAGCTGAAGTCTAACGTGCACCTTATACAGGTTCAACATCTTGCTTTTGTATTCTCTGCCCCATCTGATAAAACGGACGCTGCTATACACTTATTACTTCTTACACCAGGATTTACCACTTTCAGTGATCCATGCACATGTCTCTGCTCCTGCACTCCTTAGATTTGCATCCCCTAGTCCATGTTGCCTTTCAATGTTCTTCCTGCCAAAATGCATAACTTCACACTTTTCTACATTGAACTTCATCTACTTCACATCTGCCCACTTGTTTAAATTTCCTTCTAGAGTTTCATGCTGTCCACCTCAGTGTACAACTCATCCAAGTTTTGTCATCTGCAAACTTTACAAATTATTCTTTGCACACTAAGACCGGGATCAATATACATTAGGAAAAGCAAGTGTCCCAATACCAACTCCTAGGGAACTAGGGTGTAGGTTTGCTTGCTGAGCTGTAGGTTTGATATCCAGACGTTTCATTACCTGGCTAGGTAACATCACTGGCGACCTCCAAGTGAAGCGAAGCTGTTGTCTCCTGCTTTCTATTTATAGGTTTGTCCTGGATGGGGTTCCTGGGGTTTGTGGTGATGTCATTTCCGGTTCATTTTCTGAGGGGTTGATAGATGGCATCTAGATCTATATGTTTATGGTGTTGTGGTTGGAGTGCCAGGCCTCTAGGAATTCTCTGGCACATCTTTGCTTAGCCTGTCCCAGGATAGATGTGTTGTCCCAGTCGAAATGATGGTTTTTTTCCTTTGTGTGTAGAGCTACGAGGGAGAGAGGGTAGTGCCTTTTTGTGGCTAGCTGGTGTCCGTGTATCCTGGTGGCTAACTTTCTTCCTGTTTGCCCTACGTAGTGTTTGTGGCAGTCCTTGCATGGAATTTTGTAGACAACGTTGGTTTTGCCCATGGGTTGTACTGGGTCTTTTAAGTTTGTTAGTTAGGACAAACATAAATAGAAAGCAGGAGACAACAGCTTCGCTTCACTTGGAGGTCGCCACTGATGATGTTACCTAGCCAGGTAATGAAACGTCTGGATATCAAACCTACAGCTCAGTGAGCAAACCTACACCCTCAACCGGAGCTACAAACCTTGCAAAATCCTAGGGAACTGCTGCACAAACCTTCCTCCAGTCCACAAAAGGTACCCACATGGACTATCACTTGACCAATTTTTACCTCCTTGCTGCTTCTGGCCATTTTATGGCATGACCTACAACTTCCTTCACATTTGTGGCATTGTAGAAGCTGTCAAAAGTCCCATTCGCTGGCAGTTGCTCAGAGACGATAACGACTCTCTTCCACTCAGGCAAATCCATAGGCGACGGTACAGACTGCTGCCACTGCAGTCTGTTACACATGGGGCAGGTGGTAGCTACAGGAAGGTGGGTGGGGCATGATGTAGGAGCACACTCGTTTCCCCTGGCTTTCACTTTTCCCCCACCCAGTAGCAAATAGGAGGTGCTCAACACCTTCCCAGATGCCTCTCCTCCACTTGAAAGTCTTGGACCAGTGATTCCCAGGGGTCTGTGGGAATGGCACACTCACTAGTGAGGCCTTGAGGGTATCATTGAAGCACTTCCTCTGTCCACCTGGGGCTCAGCTACCATTGCAAATCTGCGAGTAAAGCATCTGTTTGAGGTGTCTCACGCCAGTCACATGGAGGGCATGCCCAAGCCCATTGTAGCTGTGCTGAATGAGCAGTGCTGTGAATGTCAGCCTGGTTGAGGACGCCGATGTTGGTGCATCTTTCGTCCCAGCAGATTTGCAGGATTATGTGCAGGCAACGTTGGCGGTACTGCTCCAGCACCTTAAAAGGTGTGTATAGATAGTCCACGTCTCCAGAGGCAAATAGGAGGCCAGAAATCACTACAGCTCTGGAAACCATGAGGTTGGTGTCAGGTTTGATGTTATGGTCCTCAAACATGTTTTTCCTCAGACAGATGGATGGCTGCACTAGCACAGAGGCTGTGCTGGATCCCTTAAATCAATAGGTTCTTCAGCCAACAGGAAACTTGAGATATTGGAAGTAGCCAACATTGTCCCATGGATGAGGAGGATCAGGGGTTTGCTCCACAACACCATGCCAGATTGGAAGAGGACCTTAGTCTTGAAGATGTTCAGGGAAGAGGCCATGCGCTCATCTGCCTCCATTAAAAGTGCTCACAATGGTCTGGAGTATATCCTGAAATTGCACATATGCAAGTCCCATGTTGGATGTCAGATACACAGCAGGGAATATCTGCTTTTCATACCAGAATACTTTGCAAAATTATTGATTAAATGCTAAATAGGAATTAGGACTGCAAAATTATTCATGCTCACTGGAAATTGAATTGGACTTCCTAAATTACCTTAAATATGACCAGCAGACGAACTCTTGCCACTAATCTTGCATGGCTACAAAAGCAAAAATTTCAGTTCACATTGCTGTCTAGATTAATAGTGTTGCAATGACTAATAAAGCATTGGATTAGTACATCCAAACAGAATGCAAAGTATTTAAATTTTAACTGGCTAAAATCAATACTATAAAATTGAGTCATTAAAAAGGAATAACATGGCTTATAATTCAACATTACTTATTAGCGTTATCAATCTGGATTTAAAGCCTATTGCAGATTTTAGACAAATGTTAGTTTTATTCCTGAGAGAGATACCTGTGCAACATCAAATACTTGCAGTCATATGAACAAAATGAGCTGTTAAAATGGTAGTGTGCTTTCTTGTTTCATATATGGGATGGTGCCACAGCAATCTCTAACAGGATTGTCATTCACCAGACAAAAATGTTAAGTAAACAGAGTTCATCTGAAGCATAAAATCATTGAATGATTGCAGCACAAAACAAAACAGCCAGACAGGATTAAATCCTATCCAGTGCCATCTTTCCCTGGCCTTCTCCTTAGAGATCTGCACATTCCTTTTTCAACTCTCCAATCTCTCTATTCAATCCACATTCATCACACAAGCAGAGCATTCCAGATCTCAACCACTTGATGCACGAACAAGTTTTGCATGGCGCTGTTGCTTATTTTGCTAATTACCATAAATCTACAACCTCTGCTTCTCAATCCATCCAATGGGAAGGGTTAGCAAACCTGTGACAATTCCAAAAACATCTATCCATCAAGTCTCTTCTCAACTTTTCCTTCTTCAGGAAAAAAAGAGCTTCAACTGTCCAACTTCCCAATCTCTAAACTCCCAGAAGCATTGTTAAACCATTTTTGTACTCTAAACATTTGAACATTCTTCCTAAGAAAAATAGAAGTGCCCTGAACTGGATGCAATACTCCAGGTGAGGTATGATCCCATGTTTTATACAATATGGGCTAATTTGATTGACTTGATTCAGTGTCACATATTGACTGAAAGTTATTGTTTTGTGTGCTAATCAAACAAATCACAAGTACATCAGGGATTAGAACACAACGCAAAATAATATTATAGCTACAGAGAAAGAATAACTAATATAGGAGATATCTGTTCCCAGAGCTGGAGGATTTGCGTTTTAAGGGAGAGGCTAGGATTTTTTTTTTTTTAAATTGGAGCATAGGAGGTTGAGAGGTGACCTGCAAGTGGTTTACAAAAATCATGAGTGATATAGATAAGTGAATGGCAGGTTTAAGGTTTGGAGTGGGCAATTTCAAGATGATGAGGAATATTAGAGGCCAGGAGAAAGACTTAAAAGGAATGAGGGGCAACTTTTTCCCAGTGTGGTTCTTGTGTGGAATGAACTTCCAGAGGAAGTGGTGGATATGGGTACGGTCACAACATTTAAAGGATATTTAAACACATGAATATGAACTGTTTGGTGGAAGCACAGAAAGGTGGGACGAGACTAGGTTGGGAAACTTGGTCAGCATGGACAAGTTAAACCAAAGGATCTGTATGACTATAATAGACAGCAGGGAAGCAACTATTCTGACAATTAGGTCACAAATCAGCCATGATCTCATTCAATGGCAGAACAAGCTCAAGAGGGGAATTGCCTACTTAGTTTCTTTGATTTAGGAATGTAAGTGCTGCACCATGCATATTTAAAAAGGAGGTAGTTAACCCAAAAAACCTTAGCAAAAGGTTTATATACTGTCTTGCATAAAGGCAGGCATGCAAAAGAAAACTACATATTTGTTCAAGGACATAAAATACACAGATGGTTCAAAGAGTAGCAACAGCTACTTAGATGGAAAGCAACATGCTAATAGGCCAGATTTTGCTGTTTTGCTTCATTTGTCTTTGCCTGATAAAATTTCCAAACTTTTGTACAGCATGCTGATTTTAAATGAGGCATCAAAACATTGTAGCACACAATTCAACATGTGGGACCTAGCCAAGGCTTAAATAACGAAATCAAAAGTTTTGGAAGTGATTAATTCGTGACTGAAGATGGAAATAAACATCTTAAAATATAGTGCATTTAGTATTTAAACCAACTACAGGAAGTTTAAAAGCAAGTAAAAAAAAACCATACCAAGAGAAAGAGAAGTGGTTTAACTTACACAGAGTTAGAGACGTACAGCACAGAATCAGACCCTTCGGTCCAACTCACCCACAGACCAGATATCCTAACCTAATCTAGTCCCATTTGCCAGCACTTGACCCACGTCCCTCCAAACCCTTCCCATTCATGTACCCATCCAGATGCCTTTTAAATGGTGTAGTTGTACCAGGCTCCATCACTTCCTCTGGCAGTTCATTCCACACACAGACCACCCTCTGCGAGAGAGAATTGCACCTTAGGTCCCTTTTCTATCTATCCCCTCTCACCCTAAACCCTCTAGTTCTACACTCCCCCATCCCAGGGGAAAAAACCCTATCCACATGTTAAGTTCTTTTCCCGAAGTTTCACAGGATGCAATTCACACACATCAACTTCGACAAAGTTTATTAAAGCTTGTACAAACTAGGTGCCCTCTTTGACCCTCCTCGCAGGCATGTGAAGTGAGGCACTGAACAAAGAAAACAAATCTCCTTTATACAGGTCAGTTGGCTATACTTACAGATACTCTGGCCTGTAGTCACATGCTACTCAAACAACTCATTACACCCACAGTCACATGTTACCCCAGGTACAATAGTAGGAGGAGATCCTAATAACAAATGTAATGCCCTAATCCTGGGGAATCATTATGCAGAAGATTTCCTGACTCCGATTCCCCAAGACAATGCAGGTGCAACATACTTAAAATTCAGGGAATGGCTTAGGAAAGCATTTCTGAACGGAAGAGATTGAATGGTAGTTTAACTTGATAATAGGATAGTAATAAGTGACTGTCTAATCGGAGTGTGGGTGATTCACATCATCCCAACCCACTTCCAGAATGTGGAGTGCAGTTTAACTCTAATATTAGATCAACATTCAGACAGATATTGCAACTTAAACTCTTGACATTATGCATGCCCTAGCAAGTTGAGAAGATTTGTAGCTCAGGTTGAGGTTCTGGATGTAGGTTTGTTCGCTGAGCTGGAAAGTTCATTTCCAGATGTTTCGTCTCCCTACTAGTTAACATCTTCAGTGGGCCTCCAGACAAAGCAATTAAGTGCTTCTCCCAGAGGCTCACTGAAGATGTTAACTAATAGGGTGACGAAACATCTGGAAATGAACTTTGCAGCTCAGCGAGCAAACCTACATCCATTACACATGCCCCCATGAATTTAAGTGTCCACAAGGTTATCCCTCAGCCTCTAACGCTCCAGGGAAACCAGCCCCAGCCTTAGCAACATCCTTGTAATTTTTTTTTCCCTGAATCCTTTTCAGGTATAACATCCTTCCAATAGGAAGGAGACCAGAACTACATGTCCAGTTATAAGCAAAAAAGAGTTAGATGCTACATTTGTTTGACACTGAAAAGTTCCTGTTCCAAATGTCTGACAGGAAGATCGAAATGGATAAACTCCACATCCATTGCAAGTTTAGCTTATTTTCACTGTACAAGCACAGGAGCTTAACGTTGTTCAGAGATTTGAACGGGGAACTAAGCGGTGCAAGATGTAGCTTAGGGATAGACAAATGAAACTGCACTTTGAATTTAAACTTGACTGAAGCTGCTGTTTGATTTGCTCTTAAAAATAGAGATTGACAGGACTTCTCATTTAAGAGCAAATTCTGGCTAATTGTCTCTGGTGAACAGAGGGCAGAAAGAAAGCTGAAAGAGAACAACTGCATTGCAGAAGCAGCAATACAGAGTATTTCACAACCCACTTGAAATTCCTTTCTCTAATCAGGGAATATTATGCTATTCTCATCCTTCCTTCCCCCCCATCATGATCACCAGCAGACTCAGATTGCTAAGCAACAACTATTCACCAACATTGATCTGGTCAACATTGTACAGCTAAGCAGGAGGTATAGAAAACAAGTTGGTTAACTATAAAACAGCCTCTTTACTTAAGCAGACCTTAGTGCCATTGACTACTCAAAATTAAATCTTAGTCTTCCTTTCTCCCCATTCTTCTCATTGTCTATTTATTGGAATGCGACCCCTCCCCTTCATTAACCCAATTAATACATTTTTCACATGAACTTCCCTCAAGCAAAGAGGTTTGGCCTCAAGCCACATTGTCTAATACCATCATAAATTGACTCACGTCATAACATACCTCCTGCTCAAAACAATTTCCCACAATGAAGTCTGTCACTCTTTGCTGGCTTTCACCTATTAAAACTTCTACACTTCATTTATAAAATGAAAACTGGATGTACAAGACTTACCATGTAGTCAATACACCCTCAAAGTGCACCTCTTCTGGCTACTCAGCTCAGAAGGCATTTAGCACGGAAACAGACACTTCAGTCCAACCAGCCCATATTGAACAATGCCAAACTAAACTAGTGACACTTGTCTGCTCTTTCCTGTTCATGTACTTATCCAAAACATTAAAAGTTATACCCACATCCACTACTTCCTCAGGAAGTTCATTTCACACACAAACCACCCTGTGTAAAATATTTGCCCCCATGTCTTTTTTAAAAATCTCTGCTCATTAAAAATGTGCCCCCTTGTCTTGAAATGCCCCATCCTAAGGAAAAGACAGCCATTAACCATCCGTACCCCTCTATTTTTATAGATACCTAGATCAGTTGTGAAGCTATTTAGTTTACCCAGAACTTTGACTCAGGACAAAGTAGATTATAAAAGTGGAAGACCAACAAGCCCTAGTCCAATTATTCACATCCTCCCCCCACCCCTACCCCGCCTCCTCCCACTCACTTTATTGTCCCTCTTACTTGGTTTTGAACTGTGTGCAACACCAACGGAGAACTGAAAATGTGTTGCTGGAAAAGCACAGCAGGACAGGCAGCATCCAAGGAACAGGAGAATCGACGTTTCGGGCATAAGCCCTTCTTCAGGAAACCCGGAACGTCGATTCTCCTGTTCCTTGGATGCTGCCTGACCTGCTGCGCTTTTCCAGCAACACATTTTCAACTCTGATCTCCAGCATCTGCAGCCCTCACTTTCTCACCAACGGAGAACTGTCTGGTCAGGGTCAGATCGGCCGAAGCTTACAATAGAATCAAATTTAAACTCAACTACTTCAGCCTCAGTTTCCAGTGCACCTATTCAAGGCGCACAGTGGCAGGAGCAGTCTACCAGAACGCAGCTGCAAAGAGGAGAGATTCCAGTCTCAGCATCAACCATCCCCTTTTTACCTGCTTTAAATCTGAAAAGAGTCCCAGGAACAGCATGTTCAAAAAAAAAAGCAGCTTACAATGGGAAGCCAAATGAAAGCACTACACTGTTTAAGTCTATCAATGGATGATGCAGTGCTGCAAGATAGTTACTTCAGGACCTCAGATCCTAACAGGTTAGGTGCTACTTTTTGCATGGGTTGCAATCCTAGAACTTGCAAATGCTTTCTTCCCACAAACCCAGTATTTCAGGAGCTTTATTCAAAACGTACCTGAGGAATACAAGTGAAAGTTATCTTGGATCCAACTGCTTGCTGTGCTAAGTTAGTCAATTGAATCTGTGCCTTTAGTTGCAAAGTAAGGAAACGGGGTGAATGTTTTTGACCTCTAAATCTTAACCAACTGAACTTGTTGTTTGATTGTTTATTGCTGTATTGCCAGTAACCACAAGGACTATGGTCATGAGCTTAGTTTTTTCAAGGTATTTCCAAATCAAGTCAGACTGAAAAGTCTAGTTTATAAATAGAATTAGGGAGAAGGGTTTCTCAGGACTTCAAGCATTTAAGAGGCAAGATCGGTGTCACTTTCAAATTGAGCAGGCTTTACAGATGAATGCTTGTCTCAAACTAAAAGGCATAACCTCAGGATAAGGTGCTGCCCATGTCAGACTAATAAGATTCTTTCATTCACAAAGAATAATATTCTTTAAAATATTTTATCCCAGAGGACTATGACTGCTCAGATAATAATTACATTCAAAACTAAGACCAATCAATTTTTGGGCATAACAGAATTAAAGGAGTCTTGGAGTACAGCAGTAATGAGAAGTTCTCTTCAAATTCAGTTCTCATTTTATTCAATGATGGCACAGAATCAAAGATATGAAGTAAACATGCTGATTTTTTTTTTTAAAACATCCAATTAATGCTGCTTTTCTTAATTTGCTTTTCAGCTAAAGGAACCTTATTTGAGCTCCAGTTGAAATGAGGAGAAACTTGCCAATGTAGCAATACTTGCCTGACCTTCCACCTCTCCCCACCCTTCGTGGGAAGAGAAGAAAAGTCTCACCTCTGATGTGGTGCTCAGCTAAGGACTGATCAAAAATCCAAATGGTTGATCAGTCTACACTTGTTTGAACACAGCAAGAGGATTTGGTGACAAAGTTAGTATTTGTTACACCTTGGATTCAATCGCAATGCAACTCCCAATCAATTTGAGCTCACACATACTTAGCCCAGACAGTCCAAGGCAAACAAAAAAATTGCTGAAAAAGCTCAGCAGATCTGGCATCATCTGTGGAGAGAAATCAGTTAATATTTTGAGTCTAGTGACTCTTCCTTGGAACTGACAGTCCGAGATACTAGAAGGTCAGCACCTACAAGGCACTGAAGTTGATATGAAATACTATAGATGTAGTTTAGGGGTTACTATTAAAAGTTCTTCACTCTACCACTTTCTAATCATACATAGGACTAGGTTCCAAAATTATGTTACTGCTTTTATGCCAATCCTCATACCAGCTAGAAACTCACTGTGAAAAACAACAGCTTATTCGGTTATTGAAACTTCTTCACTGTCTTGTTGACTTTATTACTTCGTTTGTATAGCTGGTGGAACCAGTAATGTTTTCCTGGAAACATTTCTCTCTTTGTGCCCCCTGACAAAATCTGAACCAATGAAATGAGTTTGGCCAGCAGAAAGCAAGAACTGCTGGAAAACAGAAGCAACTGCACCCCCCCCCACCGTCTCACACCACCACCCTCCCCACCCCACCCACCTCCATGTCATGTTACATCCACCTAACCTATCAGAATATGCCATTTTAGAAAGCCAATTAACCAGCTTCAACTTCCCAAGAGAGAAGAAATAAAAGAAAAAAAAATGTAACAAACATAGGTCTGTTCTAAAACAAGGAAAGTGAAATGAATTGCAAGTTAAAAGAGGAAAAGGAAGGGATTATTATTTTTCAAGCTGTTTTACTTTGAATCAAATTGTTACTGTACTAATCCATGTTTTTATAGCTCCTTAATTGCTACTTCAAAATTACAGCATACAAACCAAAAAGCAATTCCTCAAGGGAAACTAGACATTTCCCTGGAAGAGTCAGTAATCTAAAGGTTGATGCTCTTTCTGATCAAAGTTCAAAAGCAAGTTCCAAAACCTTACCGAATATATTGCTACACAGCCAACAGTTTACAAAGCCCTAAAATCCTGTATGAATTTAGTTACCACCAGGTTAATTTAGTATCAAGGTTAACTGACAGGAAGATAGTTTCAATAAATAAACAAACCATATACTTTGAACTGCCTAGAACACCCACATATTAAAATTATATACTGTGAGGTGCTGTCATTTGCAAAACAATGATTCCTTCCAGCAATTCTTCATTGAAGCCAATAGTCCAACTGCTTAGGTTGCCAATAGAACAGTAAGGAAGACTCAGTCGTTATAATTGTACAGTCTCCAACATATTAGAAAAGGCAGTCTGAAGGCAGCACAGTGGTTCGGTGGTTAGCACTGCTGCCTCACTGCAGCAGGGACCCGGTTCAATTCCAGCCTCAGGCAACTGACGCACATTCTCCTCATGTCTGCATGGCTTTCCTCTAGGTGGTCCTGTTTCCTCCCACATTGCAAAGAATGTGCAAGTTAGGTGAATTAGTGAAGCTAAATTGGCCATAGTGTTCAGGGATGTGTAGGTTAGGTGCACTAGTCATGGGTAAATATAGGATAATAGGGTTTGGGGAAATAGGTCTGGATGGGTTACTCTTTGGAGGATTGGTGAGGACTTGTTGGGCCGAAGAATCCGTGTGGAAACAGGCCCTAGGGAAAAGACATGGCCAACAAGCTAAGAAAGTGAAATAAAACTTGGAGATCCACTAGGTGTAAAACTGATTCTGTGCCACCCATGCACGATGTTTTTTCATTCCATTCACTACAACGGTTGAGGAGTGTAGTGCTGGAAAAGCACACAGTTAGTGAGGTAGCGTCTGAAGAGAACAGTTGATGTTTCTGGCATCAGCCGTACATTAGGAATGAGGCTGATGTCTGAAACGTCAACTCTGCTGCTCCTTGGATGCACCACACTCCTAGACTCTGATCTCCAGCATCTGCAGTTCTTGTTTTCTTTTAACTCACTATAATTGAACACCTTGATAATCAGAAATGCATCTTGGAAGAAACTACATAGATCTAGTAGATTTAAAGTTGATGTATTTGCTTTAACACTAAAATACAAACATAACCTGGCTTCCAAGTTGTCACACTGGGAGCAAGGTACTCCACTCTTCTCCACCCCCAAGATAAGTGAGTTAGTGAGAAAGAATATTGTGTAACACACCAATGTATGACAAGCTTAGAATCATTGAAATATGGACAATCAGGCACTTACTGCCACTATCAGTGCAGTTGCCAGCTATGACAACCAAAATGGATACCCAAGGAGGACTTCACTAAACAGCAACACAAATCACGCACTCAACAAGTTTAGATGAATTATTCAATGCCACTAACTTAGCTTTACCACCGTCATTTTTCAAAACGGTTAGTGGTTATTGGCACTGGTATAACCATGTTGTTTTAGGTTAGATTAGATTCCCTACAGTGTGGAAACAGGCCCTTCAGCCCAACAAGTCCACACCAACTCTCCGAAGAATAACCCATCCAGACTAATTTCCCTCTGACTAATGCACTAACACTATGGCCAACTTAGTATGGCCAATTCACCTGACCTGCACATCTTTGGATTGTGGAAGGAAACCAGAGCACCTGGAAGAAACCCATACAGACACAGGGAGAATATGCAAAATTTCAGACAGATGCAGAGGCTGAAATCAAACCTGGGTTTTTGGTGCTGTGAGGCAACAGTGCTAACCACAGTGCCTGTGCCCGAAACGTCGAATCTCCTGTTCCCTGGATGCTGCCTGACCTGCTGTGCTGTTCCAGCAATAAAGTTTCAACAGTGCTAACCACTTGAGCCATGACACCCCATGTATAAACAAAGCTTCCCAAGATGTTGGCATAGATATGATGTGCAAACTACCACATTTCACCAAGATGATTGCATCTGCTAAGAATGGAGGGCACAGGGAGGGGAGAGAGAGAGAGAGGAGAAGGGGGGGGGGGGGGGGGGGAGGGGAAGAGAAAACAAAATAATCTAACTTCTGAATTCCAACTCAGTCAAGTTAAAACTTGGGTATCCGTTTTGTGGTTCTGTTCACCGAGCTGGGAATTTGTGTTGCAGACGTTTTGTCCCCGGTCTAGGTGACACCCTCAGTGCTTGGGAGCCTCCTGTGAAGCGCTTCACAGGAGGCTCCCAAGCACTGAGGGTGTCACCTAGACAGGGGACAAAACGTCTGCAACACAAATTCCCAGCTCGGTGAACAGAACCACAACAACGAGCACCCGAGCTACAAATCTTCTCACAAACTTTGAACTTGGGTATCTGCTGAGACTAGAATGCTGGGTCTTGATTTATTGACTAGGACCACAGTCAGTACTTGCATGATCTATCATCCCCTCAGTATCTTGAGTACAGAGACATGAAGCACCAAGTCTCCTTTTGCGACATCTCCAATCACATTTCATTCATTGGATAATGGGGGCAAAATGAAAACGGATTATTTTCCCTTGCACCTGCATCAGTGCTCAGGCAGCGTCAATGTTGACATGGCCCAACTTTACACCTTAAGTGGCGCAGATGAGAGACTCAACCTCCTTTGACATTAAGCCTGAGCTTCCCACAATAAAGCACTTTCGCTAATACTTTCTGGCAAGCCTACATGATAAATGGCCACCGCTTAACAGCTGCTGAAACGGTACATATCGGATGCCACAAGCCAAAAGTTGAACATAGAGAAAGGAGGCATTGAAAGCAGAACATAGTTCCGACATCGCTTTCTTTTTAGAGAACTCAATGCTCGAGCGACAGACGTGTTTCACATGTCAATAATAGACCATTCTCTGGATGCTTGCAAGCAACCGGACAACAGATGTCCAACGCTGCGAGAAAAACCTTAAAAGATGCAATAATTCTTTGACGTGGAGAACGTGGCAGACAAAACAGGGCAAAAGGAGAGGGGGATTAAAGAAAGTACCATTGGGATTTTGGGCTGCTCCAGACTGAAGGGCAAATCCAATGTATTAACATTGCGATGAGAGAGAAAATAGATGATGATGAGAAGCATCAGGCCACCGGAGAAGGGGTTTACTTTAGTGCCTTATATTAAGAGATGTTTCTTTTTAAAATAAGGGCAAGCGGTTGGACATGAGGCCGAAGGGGAAGAGAGCTGAAAAGGAGAATCCAGAGGGAGGCGGAACCACCGGGGGGGGGGGGGGGCGGAAAAAGAGCATGGACCAACCGGCCGGTGAGACAGGGGGCAACAAGGTGGAGGTGTCCCCCCCCACCCCACCCGGGCAATAACAAGATACACCACCCTCACACAGACACTCACCTCCTCCTCACACTCGTTCTTGAAGCAGAGACACGCCGCCCGCTTCTTGTAGCCCTCGCCATCGTACGTGCGCGTCTGGTTGTGCTTAATCTTCATCATCTGGCTCGGCCGGGTGACCGCCGCCGACAATCCGGAGGGACAGAGGGAGAGGGAGAGAGGCAGGCGCCAGGCCACTGTAACCCGCACCAACCCCGGAGGGGGGTGGGAGAGAAAGAGCCCAGCTCCGGAGATACCGCCGATTATATTCCTCAACAGAGGAAAGTACGGGCGCTCTCCATCCAGCCGCGGCCACACGCACACACTCCTCACTCTCTCCCCCGGCCTGACTCAGTGACTCCGCCGGCTTCTCCTATTTAAATGGAGCCGCACTCAGCCCGCACGCTGCCGCCATCTTGTACGCCGGCCGCCCAGACACAGTGCGCACGCGCGGCCACCGCCTCCTGGGAAATCGGGTTCCACCCCCACACATCCCCTCCCCACCCCCACACTCCCCTCCCC
>NC_057732.1:4404899-4422335 GCF_004010195.1 Chiloscyllium plagiosum
AAGCCCCTCCCCATTCCCAAGTTCTTTCCAAGCTCTCCCCCCTTCCCAAACCCCTTCACGATCCCAAAGGCCTACACCTTCCAAAGCCATCCCACAAATTTCTCCAAGCCCCTTTCCTTCTGCAAACTCCCCCCATTACCCCAAACGTCTCACAAACCATGCCTTCTCTCCCCTAACCCGTCCTCCTCTCTCTTCCCCGACATCCTCTGCTGCCAAGCCTCTCCCCTCCTCTCTTATGACACTGCTATCTCCAATCCTTCAGTGGACTGAATGCCAATGTTGGCTGCCAAGGTCTTCTTCCTGGGTCGTAAAGGGTATCAGTTAGAAGGAATCATAGAATCCCTACAGTGTGGAATCAGGCTGTTTGGCCCATCAACTCCACACTGACCCTCCAAAGAGTATCATACACAGACCACCCCATTCCTTTCCCATGTCTAATTCACTCAAGCCTGCACATCTTTTCACTTTATTGAATGAAAACCTATACTGCAGTTATTAACAATTGTATGGGTTGAGTTACAGTAATTGAAGCCTGTGTAATGCAAAAACATGTGGTATACTCATGCTCACAGTCTTGCTCCACGGTTTTCCATTCAGTATTAGGATGAGGGCGTTACTGGCGAGACTGGTATTTACTGCCCATCCCTAGTTGCTATGGGGAAGGTAGTGGTGATCATGGCACCCATCATGGCAATTTAAGTTCAAGTTAATTAAATAAATCTGAAAAACACACATTTGTGATGGTAAACATGAAACCATGGTGTGCTTTGCTGATCTGGCCGATGACTTTAGACCTACAACTTTGTTGTTGAAATCAATTAAACACACTATCTCCTTCTCAAAGTCTATTATGGATTGGCAATAAATACTTAAAAGTGACGCCCACATGCTGTGAATGAATTGATGAAAAAGAGGCACACCCAGTTCATTCTGGAGTACTGAAAATTGGCAATCCAACGTATGTCTAATGGCACAAACATCAGATATATTCTGATTGTGTCTGAAAGCCTGTTACAAAACACTGTAACTTTATGAGTGATGTTCTACATGTGACCGTTTAGATGAGCTATACAAGATATTTCACTTTATTTTGTCCAACAAAAATACCCAGTCACATCCTTATACAAAGAATCCCCAAGAACAGATAGACGCTATTCCACATGTCCAGTCTGCACTGACCCTCCGAAAAGCATCCCATCACCCCTCCCATTTTATTCCTGTAACCCTACATTTACCACGGCTAATCCACCTCGCCTACACATCTTTAGAATGTGAGGAAAGCAATGGCCTTGTGATGTTATTGCTAGACTATTAATCGAGAAACTCAGCTGATATTTGGGGCACTGGCAGATGGTGGACTTTGAATTCAATAAAGAATCTGGAATTAAGTATCTAATGATGACCATAAAACCATTGTCCATTGTCGGAAAATCCCATCTGACTCAGTAATGTCCATTGGGGAAGGAAATCTGTCATCCTCACTTGATCTGGCCCATCTGTGACTCCAGACCTACAATAATGTGGTTGACTCTGAACAATTAGGGACAGGCAATAAATGCTGGCTTAGCCAGAAACATCTACATTCTGTGAGGGTATTAAGAAAAACAGAGCACCCAGAGGAAACCCACACAGATATGGGGAGAATGTGCAAACTTAATACAGTCACCCAAAACTGGAATCCAACCCGAGACCTGGCGCTGTAAGGCAATACTGCACTATTATGTCATTGTGCCATTTGTTTAGCTGTTACAAAATGGCCTCAGATTTGCCCATGTGAATGTCAAAGTTTGAAGTTAGAATTTACAAATGTATCTGACAACTCCTCTATTTGCAGAGAGGAGCTGAAGCTATTAAAACTTGACTGAAGTGTTCAACTGATCAAAATTGAAGGGCTAAAGCAATGTAATGTTGACTGCAGCTAGCCCAAACTGTCTGAGAGATTCTCTCCACAAAATGCCTTTCTTTAGAAGTAACACAATTGGTTGTATACAGTCAAGCATTATCAAATAGAAAGAACTTACACTTAAATAACACACCTTTCAAAGCTTTGGGATGCTTCAAAGCACTTCACAGCCAGGGAAGTACTTATGAATTTGAGAAACATGCAGGCAATTTGTAGACTGAGAACTGTCCAAAACAGCAATCAGATAGTAACCAGATAGAGTCACACAGCGCGGAAACAGACCCTTTGATCCAACCAGTCCATGCTGAACATAATCCCAAACTAAACTAGCCCCACTGCCCATGATTGGTCCATATCCCTCCAAACATATCTTATTCACGGGCAGAAAGTGAGGACAGCAGATGCTGGAGGTCAGAGCTGAAAAATGTGTTGCTGGAAAAGCGCAGCAGGTCAGGCAGCATCCAAGGAGCAGGAGAATCGACGTTTCGGGCATAAGCCCTTCTTCAGGAATGGCTGAAGAAGGGCTTATGCACGAAACGTCGATTCTCCTGCTCCTTGGATGCTGCCTGACCTGCTGCGCTTTTCCAGCAACACATTTTTCATATCTTATTCATGTACTTATCCAAATGTTTCTTAAACCTGGGTTTTTTTTTTATCATTTTGGTTGCCAGGCAAGTAATAGTTAAGGAGAACTCTTCTACATCTCTTAGAAATTGTGCTGGACAATCTTTTCCATCCGTTTGAAAGGGGGGATGGTGTTAGAATTTTAATAGCCAGACAG
This sequence comes from Chiloscyllium plagiosum, assembly GCF_004010195.1. Classification (NCBI taxonomy): domain Eukaryota; kingdom Metazoa; phylum Chordata; class Chondrichthyes; order Orectolobiformes; family Hemiscylliidae; genus Chiloscyllium; species Chiloscyllium plagiosum. The sequence continues at coordinate 4,407,584 of NC_057732.1, forward strand.
TTAAGGATAGAATTGAAGCCTGGCCTTTATATTGTTACAAGCTTTTATTATTGAGATACACTTGTGCCCCTCCAACAACCACCCTTTCAGACTGCTTCAGAAACACAGTTCGGTCTCCAACTAATGCCCAATTACTGAGTATACCCCGTTGGTGTACAGTTAGCATTAGGGGCATAGTTTAATGTTTCATCAAAGAGCCATACTTGGACATAAGCTTGGATTCACTGCATAAATTCCTAAAGTGGAACATCTGATCCAAAGACAGGAACATTACCACAAAGCCACCGCACATTTGTTCTGACTTCATAGCTCGTTCTTCTTCAGTTCCCCACCCGAAGGCAGATCCAACTCACAGCACCATATCCTCTGCCATGAATAAGACAGGGAGGTGGGTCCTGAATCTGTCCCCCAGCCAGAACAGGGACTGAACTAATGCTATCAGCCAAAGTTGAGAGCTGGGCCGTATGATCACAGCTCAGTGAGGAGAGAAGGCCAAAGCTGGTGGGACTATCCAGTTTTACTGTCCTCAATAATTTCTTTTCATTAATGGTTTATCAGTTTCTCTTCAGTTGAACTTTACTCTTCTTTTCCTACACAGACATGGTGCAGACAGATAAGTTTTGGAAACTAGCAAATATAATCTCATCTGTTTCATTTGACTCACTCTCCAAATACAAGGACCTTTTGTTGTCAATAATAAGTATGTCAGCCTTGAAAGTGTAAATACCATAAAATACTTTAAGTATAGTATAACACATTCTCTGGTGCCAGGCTAATCAACAAAGAAGTAGACTTTTTTAATATGGAAAGCATTCAATCTTGTATCAACATGTGGCAGCAATTACAATGTACAATAGACCCATAGATTCTCTGGGACAGCCAATGATACTGTTGCAGCTGTAAGTGTTTTAAATTTAGCATGATCGTAAAAGCATAAGGTTGTGACGAATTTGATCTCTTCCTTGATCCAGCAAGGCTGAGAAAATAGCACGAGAGCTGGAGGAAGGCACAGTACGTAAGTGAGTGTCAGCTCATTGAGCACCAAGGCTTGGCTTCGGGAAAACATGATCCAGGTTAAATAAAGCCATCAACATTTTGTCTCATCTCCAACTGCAACAACTTGCATTTATAGAGCGCTGTTAACATAATAAAATATCCCGAGGTCATTTACAAATGTGTTATCGAGTAGAATTTGACACCAGGCCACAAAAAGCAGATAACAGGGTGAATTCTACCTTGTAGCAGCATGTGGTTTTGGCACTTGGGAGTTGGGTGGAAGTTTACAAACAAATAAATGAACCATATCAGTGACCACTGCATTTAACAGCTCCCTGTTAGGCTGCATGTGAGCAACCTACCTCAAGAGAGGAGGCTTATTGATTTTCAATACGTTATTTGGTCAAGAGCGATTGGAACATGACTTCTGTAATTTAATTGTGGGTGTGTATTTTTCCTGTGAAAGCAAGCCAAGGACTGGCAGTGGCAAATGAGGGGCTTGAAGGCAAGACAGAGAAATGACAAAATCATTTCTGGGCTTGCCAGCTGATTTCTCCCCTGACTGTATTTGGTTACAGTACGTGTGGTGAAAGGATCATGACCACACACATGGATTTCACAATCTAGTACAGCGCTTCCTAAACATTTCCCACTGTGACCCAAATTTAAGGTTTGAAATTTGTTGTCACCCTCAGACGTTTCAGTGAGTAGAATGGGAACATGGCTATTTTAACTTGGTCGGACCTCCACATTACTGCATTGGATCTCATGACTACAGAGTTTTAGCTCACAAAGCCAGTTGGGGGCCTGATCACACCTTTGGGAAGCCTTGATGGAGGAGATTTGCGTATCCATGTTGAGGTTCCTCAACATGTTGGAACAAAAGTGTCTCCAGAAGTGTCAAGGTCTTACATCAGCTGGCAAAAGACATCTGTGATCTGCTGGGTCATAACCTTCTCCCAAGTGGACTAATTCAACATAAAGATCCAAGACTCCAGTCAGATGCCTACCATTGTAGGAGACAGGTGACTGGATGGCTCATTGGCCAATGAAGATAACTGTGTCATCTTTGCTTCAGTGATTTCAGATCTTTCGGATTCCCAGCGAGCTGCTTTGTCGACAGGTTTAAAACTGAGCCTGTTTCCTTTCATCCTCTCTCCCAAGTAATAGCCTCTCCCCCGACTCCCGCCATCCCAACAGCATCTCACTACCTGGCAACCTCTCTTTTGCAATGTCTCACCTCCCACCCTGTAGCCTCTCTCACTCTCTAATCCAATTAAGCTCGGGCCATTATGTCTCTACTCACCTCTACAAAGCTCACTGTTCCTCACAGATCTTGTCACCTTTACATACAGGGATGGCTTTTCTCTCTTTGGTCACCTCCTTAATTGAACATCCCGGTTTTTTCAGCCCAATTGTGACACCTCCATCTTCTTTGAGGTGCCAAACAAGATGTTCCACATTGTGCCACCAACCCTCAAAGTACAGTTTGCAAATATTGTTATAGGCTTTAACAGTGGATCAGATGGCATAGCATTCTATCACTTGAACACAGAATCTTATTTGTCCCTCCTGTTTCACTTTGACTCTTAATTGTCCTCCTAACATTTTCCCCATCCAAAGGACAGCTATTAACTCTGCTTTCTCTCGCCACAGACACTGCCAGACCTGTTGAGTTTCTCCAGCAATTTCTGACTTTCTATACCTGGTTGACTCCAGATTCAGCATAAGGCTAATACTGCTTTCAATTAAGTGGCTAGTTAACTGAACAGGACGTGGGAAATTGGAAACACCAAAAATGGTTATTGCATTGGTAAGTCGCTATCAAAATCTGAAGTGAGTTGGGTGCTGAAAGTAGGCCAGCGTATTTTTTGCACAAATGCCCCTTGGCAAAATACAATCAGCAGCAAATGTAAATAAAGCTCAACTAGCATAAAGAAACTTAAAAATGTTTTCAAATAAAGGGAAAACATATACTGCAATATACACAAAACAAAGTTCAAAGGCAAACGCCAAGGATACAAGAAAGGGCCATCCAGCTCATTATTGACAGCATTCCCAATTCTGTGACCTCCCACTGAGAAGGGCAAGGGCAATGGATACAAGAGGACAACAAACACTGCCAAGTTTCTCCCACCAAAAGTCACACATCATCCTTGGTTGTCCATTCCTTCACTGTCACTGGATCAAAATCCTGGAACACCACCATGGGTGTATCTACACTACACTGACTGCAGCAGTTCAAACAGGGCAGTTCATCGCCATCTCCTCAAAGCTAACAAAGATTGACAATAAGTGCTTCAATTCATTGGTTGCACTTTAAAAGAAATTCATTGACTGTGAAATGACCTGAGAACTGTTTCTGGTATTACATAAACAATACTTATTTGTTTTCTTTACTGTTATTTCTTCCTACCTCTGTACTGTGGATTCTGCTTGTTTATTATTCTGGAATTTGAGCAATATTTTCAAAGACATTGTTCAAATATTCCTTAACTATCTAAAATAATCTCGCAAGGTTTCAGGATTGAACTACACCTTCAAGGCAAGTAATTCTCTTTCATCTCAAATATCTGTGACTTCCCATATGTTGAGGATTTAGATCATTGCCTGTTTTTTTTTGTAAATGTATTTATTAGCAAATTCTTTTTAACTTCGCAAACACATAAAATTATTGAAAAATACAATCAATAACAAATATCAGTATAATAAAAAAACGCAAATTACAATACAACTACTGACTACTAACTACTAACCTACCATATAATACAAAACAAACCCTAACACTGTGCAAAGCAACACTAATAAATAAATAACTAACAGATCAAAAAAAAAGAAAGAAAAGCAAAAAAACCCAAAAAAAACCACAGTATACAGAACAGCTATGCTCGGCGCAAAGTTCCCAAATAAAGGAAGCATTGTGTATATACTCGTATTAACTCAGGAGGTTCCCCTCCAGGGCTTGACAAACCTAACCATCCTGGTTAAACAAATGCCCTAGTTCAGATAGCTGACAAATCTATATCCAAATAACTCAAGTAGGGCTGCCATGTCTTATAAAAATGGTCTCTTGTGTGGTGCACCATGTTTGTAAAGGATCATTGCCAGTTTGAGAGAAAATGTCTGCCTATTTCTGTTGTTTGCTCATGGAAGTACTGGCATTTTGGAGAACAGTCATAGAGTCATAGCAATATACAGCATGGAAACAGACCCTTCAGTCCACTTTGTCCATGCCAACCAACTGATCTGGCCCCATTTGCCAGCATTTGGCCCATAGAGTGTACATGAATAACAGAAAAATATTCAGTTGAAATCCTTTCTGTTATGTTCTGCCCTCAGCTAGGTTCCAAATCTAAGTCTCATGTGTCATGACGCACTTGGGACAGTGCATTGATGCCCGAACTTAGGACTCCTGAGGTCATTGGAAAAGTTAAAATTTTAATCAAATTATTCCAAGTACTCAGTGTTCCTCTCTGAAGAGCTCAGGTTAGCAGAAAACACTGACCAGGTTTCTGTACTCAATAAGACAATTGTTTAGAGGGAAAGTGATGGTGTAATGGTGTTATTGCTAGATCATTAACCCAGAGGCACAGATAATGATCTGGGGATCCAGGTTTGAGTCCTGCAACAGCAGATGGTGAAATTTGAATTTAATAAAAAATCTGGAATTAAGAATCTAATATTGGTCATAAACCGCTGTTAATTGTAGTAACAAAACAATCAGATTCATTAATGCTCTTCAGGGGAAGGAAACTGCCATCCTGACTTGGTCTGGCCTTCATATAGGTCCAGATCTACAGCAATCTGGTTGATTCTTAACTGCCCTCTGAAATGGCCAACCAAAAAAAGCAATCTCAAAAAAAAGGAATGAAAACGAATGGACACCTGACATCATCATAGCGCCAGAAACAACAATTGCAATTTGTTAATTCGGCAAAGTCCTCCTTGCTAACATTTGGGAGCCAGTGGCAAATTGGGAGAACAATTTCCTAGACAAGTCAAGTTTCCAAACAAGACTCCTTACGTGCCAAACAGCATAAGCAGCAAATGGTAGACAGAGCTAAGTGATCCCACAACTAGCAAATTAGATCTAAGCTCTGCAATCTTTCCACTTCAGTCATGAATGTTGATGGACAATTAAGCAAGGTAAAAACAATGAAACTCATTGTAAGCAAAAACTCCACAAATATCTCCGTCCTCAATAATATAGTAGTCTAGCACATCAGTGTAAAAGAAAAGATGGAAGTATTAGCAGCAATCTACAGTCCAAAGTCCCGAGTTGATGTTTTATCTTGGCCTCCTCCAGTGGTCCCCAGTATTACAGATACCAGTGTTCAGCCAATTCAATTCACTCCACGTGATATCAAGAAACAGCTAGAGACACTGGATACTGCAAAGACTATGGGCCGTGAGGACATTTAAACAATAATACTGCAGACTTGTGCTCCAGAATTTGTCGCTCCCTTGGCCAAACTGTTCCGACTCAATTACAACACTGATTTGGAGATGTCGGTGTTGGACTGGGGTGTACAAAGTTAAAAATCACACAACACCAGATTATAACCCAACAGGTTTATTTGGAAGCGCTAGCGCTCCGAGAGCTATTGCTTCCAAACAAACCTGTTGAATTAAAACACTGACACATCCACCCAACAATATGGTCATAAGTGGAAAAGTATGAAGTGATTCACTTTGGAAGATCAGATTTGAATGCAGAATACAGGGTTAAAGACAGGATTCTTGGCACTGTGGTGGAAAAGCGGGATCATGGGGTCCATGTCCATAGATCCCTCAAAGTTGCCACCCACGTTGATAAGGCTGTTAAAAAGGCATTTGGTGTATTGGCTTTCATTAGCAGGGGAATTGAGTTTAAGAGCTGCAAGGTTATACTGCAGCTCTATAGAGCCCTGGTTAGACCACATTTGGAATATTGTGTTCAGTTCTGGTCACCTCATTATAGGAAGGATGTGGAAGCTTTAGAGAGGGTGCAGAGGAGATTTACCAGGATGCTGCCTGGATTGGAGGGCATGTCTTATGAAGAAAAGTTGAGGGAACTAAGGCTTTTCTCATTGGAGCAAAGAAGGGTGAGAGGTGACTTGATAGAGGTGTACAAGATGATGAGAGGCACAGATAGAATGAATAATCAGAGACTTTTTCCCAGGGCAGAAATGGCTGTCACGAGGGAACACTTCTCCAGGACCAACACTCAACAGCAGTACGTACCATCTACAAGAATAACCGCAAAATTTCACCAAGGCTCCTTAGACAATACATTTCAATCGCATAACCACTTCCATCAAGAGGGTCGAGGGTATCAGATACACAGAACACCACCTCCTGCAAGTTCCCTTCCAAATCACTCACCATTCTGACTTGGAAATATATCATCATTCCTTTTATGTCATTGGGTTAACATCCTGGAAAACCCACTCCAACAGCATTTTGGATCCATGTACAACACATGGACTGCAGCAGTTCAACATAGCAGCTCACCAGTACCCTCTCAATGCAACTAGAATGGGCAATTAATGCTGGCCAGTCAGCCACACCCACATCCCACAAATGAACAAAAAAAGGACTTTACTATTTAAAACAAATAAATCAATTCTAATCACTGGTAACAAAATCTGTAAATGATAGGGTGGCACAGTGGTTAGCATTGCTGCCTCACACCACCAGGGTCCCAGGTTCAATTCTAGCCTCTGGGTGACTGTCTGTGTGGAGTTTGCACATTCTCCCCGTGTCTGTGTGGGTTTCCTCCCACTGTCCAAAGATGTGCAGATCAGGTGAATTGGCCACGCTAAATTGCCCATAGAGTTAGGTGCATTAGACAGAGGGAAATGGGTCTGGGTGAGTTACTTTTTGGAGGGTTGGTGTGGATTGTTGGGCCGAAGGGCCTGTTTCCACACTGTAGGGAATCTAATCTAAAAAAAAAATCATCATATAATTCTACTAGCTGACACTTTAACCTCCTTGATGCACACACAGATGAACACCGAGAAACAAACAAACATGGATGTTATGAGTACTGGGGAAAGTAGTGTTAGGTAAGGTGTAAATGTAGGGGTATGGGTGGGTTTCGCTTCGGCGGGTCGGTGTGGACTTGTTGGGCCGAAGGGCCTGTTTCCACACTGTAATCTAATCTAATCTAATCTAATCTAAATGTGCAGATCAGGTGAATTGGCCATGCTAAATTGCCCATAGAGTTAGGTGCATTAGACAGAGGGAAATGGGTCTGGGTGAGTTACTTTTTGGAGGGTCGGTGTGGATTGTTGGGCCAAAGGGCCTGTTTCCACACTGTAGGGAATCTAATCTAAAAAAAATCATCATATAATTCTACTAGCTGACACTTTAACCTCCTTGATGCACACACAGATGAACACCGAGAAACAAACAAACATGGATGTTATGAGTACTGGGGAAATATATTTCAATAGCATCAGTCCACAGGATTTGATAAGGTGCTCCTTTTGGCCTCCCAAGTCTTCCTGATCTCCGACTCTCTTATTCTTTTGAATTTTCCTGTTCTTTGCTGCAGGCACAGGGCAGTTGTTCAGTCTTTTGGTTATAGGCAACAACTTAGAGCAAATGTTGAGAGAGCAAAGCGAAATACCTTCCAGGTTTTGGTTACTTCACAGTAGAGGGACAAAGAGAGAGAGAGAGAGAGAGAGAGATCCACTTTCTGTCACTGTCCACAAGACATACCTGAAGGCTTTTCCTATGTACTGTTCACTACTCGCTGTTCACCTACTCAGGAGCCAATGAGAGAGTTGTTGTCATACTGACCTCCACGATTGATCCTGATTTATTTGTGTATTCAGTAACCTGTCTTGAGGTGAAGCTGGCTCTACACATAGCCACAGTGCCATGGCACTCTAGATATCTCTCTTCATTGCTTGAACAAAGCAACAATGTAAACACAACTCCCAATGAGTTCCAGTAATTTATTTTTTAAAAATGCAAGAACTCTTGGTTTAAAGCAGACCTTTCCCACAATCGACGTTTCAGGCATGAGCCCTTCTTCAGGAATCTGAAGCCCTTCCTGAAGAAGGGCTCTTGCCCGAAACGTCGATTCTCCTGCTCCTTGGATGCTGCCTGACCTGCTGCGCTTTTCCAGCAACACATTTTCAGCTCTGATCTCCAGCATCTGCAGTCCTCACTTTCTCCTCCTTTCCCACAATCCAAAGTAAAGACAAAATGGAAGGCTGTGGTCTTTACCCGTATGAGATTCCTTAACAACTTGCTATGGACAAATAACTGAGCAAGATGTTTCATTATTGTCATCCATGGAGATCATCCACTTGCACTCTCTGTCCCTCAGCCAACAGTTTTGAAAAAATGGCTAGGACCAACTCCACACATTTGATGGGAATACCCTCCAGCAGACATCAATCTGTATTCAAAACAGCTGTAAGTACAGGATCCTTATTTCTTTGGAAATTTAATCACTCAGATAACATAAGGAATACTTGATTTCAGAATGAAACCTAGACCACAAGACATAATACAAATCCCAATACATTGAGGACATTTTAATATAAGTTGCCTTTTGTAGGTTCATGGTAAAATCTCAGTTGGGGGACTTTAATTGAAAGCATTAAATTACATGATGATGAACTGCAAACCAAGATTAATTGGAAATGAAAGTGGATTACAAGGCAGTGATATCATTGCAGAACTCGCACATTGCACAAGAATGCAATAATATTAATTTAGATATGACATCATTGTATACTCCTCTCCTAGAGAAATCAATGATTCCAGCACTATCCAAGCGAGCCTTTCACTTTCATTAGAATCCTTACAGTGTGGAAACAAGCCATTCGACCCAACAAATCCACAACCACCCTTTGAAAAGCATCCTAACCACACCCATCCCCCTATCCTTGTAACCCTGCATTTCCCATGCACTTAACCTACACATCCTTGAACACTATGAGTAATTTATCATGGCCAATCAACGTAATCTGCACATCTTTGGACTGTGGGAGGGGACCGGAGCACCTAGCCGAAACCCACGGAAACACAGGGAGAATATGCAACTCCACACAGGCAATCGCTCAAGGGAAGAATTGAACCCAGGCCCCACTATGAGGCAGAAGTGCTAACCACTGAGCCACAGTGCTCCCCTCTGTGGACCTCACTTTCTTCAAAGTAATGGTTTTCTAACCCACACTAAACCCTCATTTTATGTGTCCAGCGAAGTTCCCACAGCATTTTACAAACAAAAGGAAGGCTGTTCTCCCCAATTAGGAAGGCATTGTAGCTATGTGGGATGGAGAATACATCAGCATACAATAAAGGCATGTTAAAAAAAAGCAGTGCATTCATAATTGATCACTTTAATCCTCATGTAGATTGTGATTTAATCTTCATCCAGGTTAGCAGAGGAAACCATGGAAAAGAATTCAATTTGTCACAGTTTCCAAGAATGGTACGTTGTGGTTCTAAACAGTGATCAGGCTATTTTGGAGCTGGTAGTATGTAATGAAGCAGGTTTAATAAATAATAGCACAGTAAAAGGTCCACTTGGAAACAGCAACCATAACATGGCAGAATTTACCATTCAAAAGGGAAGGAGACAAAATCAGATAAGTATAGGCTAGTTGGCTTAATGTCTGTTATTGGGAAATTGTTCAGGGGCTATTGTGAAGGATGCAACAGTACACCATTTAGAAATGCATAATACGATAGAACAGAGTCAGCATGGCTTCATGAAGTGAAAATCATGTTTGATGAGAGTTTTTTGAGGAGATAACAAGCAAGATAGATAAAGGTGAAATAGTGGATATAGTGTATTTGGTTTTTCAGAGTGCATTTGATATGATAACAGAGCACTTAATAAGATAAAAGCCCATAATGTTGGAGATAGCATATTAGCATGAATAAGGAATTGCCTAACTAATAGAAGATAATGGGATAATGGAGGCATTTTCAACATGGCAACCTGTACCTTGTGGCGTATCACAAGGATTATTTACAATATAAAGAGTAACCTTGATTATCCTGCATTCCATCGACCGAATTTCAGATTATCTGAACAAGATCGCAAGGTCCCAATGCATGGCTAACCATGTTATCCAGCATTCCATTAGCTGGCATTTGATTAAGCGAATGAAATACTCCCTGCCCACATCCTTCAGATAATTGAGGTTCCTCTGTATATTAGTGACTTGGATGAGAAGGTGAATGTACTACATCCAAGTTTGTAGATTACAAAGAGGAATAATGACACAGAGCCTGCAGCAAGATATTGGCAGGTTGAGTGAGTGGGCAAAAGCTTGGCAGTGGATTATAATGTGGGAAATATGAGGTTATGCACTTTGGCAGGAAGAATAGAGGAGGTGGATCTTATTTAAATGATGAAGGATTGCAGGAAACCACAGAAAAAATGGATTTGGGAGCCTTTGTCCGTGAATGAAAGATCAGCATCCAGGTAATAGGGAAAGCAAATTGAATGATTATTTTAAAGATAATGGAGTGTAGAAAGAGGGAAATTTTGCTAAGACTGTCGAAGTCAATCCTCAGACCACAAGCAGAATGTGGTGAACAGCTTTGGGACTCTTACCTAAGGAAAGATGTATTGGCATTGGAGGCAGTCCAGAGAAAGTTCAGTAGGCTGATACCAGGTACAGGGGGACTGTCTTATGAGGAGAGTTTGAGTAGATTGCTCCTGTATCCATTGAAATATGGAACAATGGGAGACGACCTTATCGAAACATACAAGATTCTTAGAGGACTTGACAGGGTTTCCCTTTGTGGGGTGTCCAGGACCAGAGTCCATAATCTCAGAATAAGGGGCTGTACATTTAAGACACAGATGAGGAGGAATGTCTTCTCTCAGAGGCTTGTGAATGTATGGAATTGTTTACTACATTGTGCTAATGAAACTGGGTCATAAATATATTCAAGGCTGAGATAGATAAATTTTCATCATGAAGGAATCATAGGTTATGGGGTAAAATGAAGAGAAATAGAGTTGAGGATTATTATCAGAACAGTCAGGATGCCATTGAATGTCAGGGCAGTCTTGATGGGCTGAATGGCATACATCTGCTCCTATGTCTTATGGTCTTATCACCAATATCCTTTCTTATTCATGCATGGAAGACAGGTTTTATTGGTAATAATAGGAGTTATTAGATTAGATTCCATAATGTGGAAACAGGCCCTTCGGCCCAACCAGTCCACACCGATCCTCCGAAGAGTAACCCACCCAGACCCATCTCCCTCTGAGATTAGTTCATTCCAAATTCAAGAAGATGGTGGTGTACCAGCTTCCTTAATGCCACCGTGTGTCTTGCATGGCCAATTCAAAGAGTAGTTCAGACTCAATTACATTGATGTGGGTCTGGTTTCTTATGTAAACCAGACTAGTTATGAACAGCAGATTTCCTTCACTAAAATACATTAGTGAACTACAAAGTATTTTTACAACTATCATCACTACCGATAATACTTATTTAATTTCAGGTTTTGTTTAGACTCAACTTTATTGCCCAGTAGACAATAATGCGATTTGAACTCATGTATCAGATCAATAATCCTAATTTGTTCATAATGGATAGAATTTCCTCTCCCTGAGAGATCAGGAATAATGGTTAGCATGACGAGTTATTCAGGCAGGAGTCACAAAACCAACTTCTTGTCATTATTGCAATTAAAACTTCCCTCCTTAAATGACTCTGCTGACATCAAGGGCTGATGAGATGTCTATATGCTGTGCATTTATATCTCAATGATTAATCTACTCACCAGAATTAACTTTCCCTTCCCAAATAACTCTGTCCAATTGAGATAGTTGATGCTTTAGAAATCTGACTGAGTAAACAAAGCAGAGACCAATCACATTGCATTTCCTGCCTCTGAAACTGTTAAGTCCATAGCCGTCACCGCCATCTTACTACACTTCACTTTCACTGGCACTGCTACAATTGCAGCAAGGGCATCCTTGGTGACAGAGGCATCACATCTCCCTAGACCATCGCTCCACCCAACTGGGCACCCGCGACAAACCAGCGCTGGCTTCTGAGGTGAGGTAAGGAAGCAGCTTTTGTCTCACAGGTGCCTCTTAGCACGGAGGGACAGGCAGGCAGTTTGTGGCTGGAAGAAGCACTGAAGAGGGAACATGAAAGGAAGGGCGAACGTGATGGTTCCTGGCACAGTGATATATCAACATCAAAGGCGGTGCACATGCCAGCAGTCCATGTGGTAAAAACTACACATGTTTGAAGACCATGTCAATGTGTGAAAGGCAAAGGACAGGTATGCTTATTGGGTGGATTCCTATCAGTCAGGGTAGACCGTCATAGTCAATCCATGGGCTAAGCCATTTCTAATCCTAGAGATTTGGTCACAGTCAATGGAGAGGGGATGAACTTTATATAATCCAGAAGGTTTTAACAGTCGGACTATGGCAATGTCGATGCCGCATGCTCTTGGATAGGGGTATCAATGCAGGTCATTGGTGACTCTGCTATTGATTCATGAAACCTCACAATATTGATCTAAAGAACAACAATGCAATAAGTTTCCAATATTGACAAAAGAGCACCCAAAGTTGCAGGAGTAAGTAACTGTTGTTTTTGAAAGAGACAGATTTCAGGCTGGAGTGTGGACATTCCCAAAAGGTTATCCCAGTAATCAGCTGTGCAGTAGAGTTATACAAAAGAAATCCTTTGGCCATTGTTTGATTTTTGTTACAGTGCCCCTCAAAGCAGCTGGTTTTATTAATAGAGTCATAGAGTCCTACAGCACAGAGACAGGCCCTATGGCCCAAACTGATCCATGCCGACCAAAGTGTCCATCCATGCTAACCCCATTTCCCTGGACTTGGCCTTTTAATCCTTTCCTATCCATGTATTTATCCAAATGCCTTTTACATGTTGTTAATGTACCCGCCTCAACTACTTCTGCCGGCAGCTCATTCCATATGTGCACCACCCTCTGTGTCAAAACATTGCCCTTCAGGTTCCCTTTTATTCTTTCCCCTCTAACCTTAAACTGATGCCCCCTAGTCCTCGATTCCCCACTCCTGGGAATAAGGCTGAGTGCATTCACCCTATCCATGCCTCTCGTGATTTTATACACCTCCATAGAGTCCCCCCTCGGTCTCCTACACTCTAAAGAAAAAGGTCCTAGCTTGTCCAACCTCTCCCTATAACTCAGACCATTGAGTTCAGGCAACATCCTTGTAAATTTCTTCTGCACTCTTTTCCAGTTTATTAATATCTTTCCTATAGCAAGGTGACCAAAGCTGAATGCAATACTCCAAGTGCGGCCTCACCAGTGTCTTGTATAACTGCAACATAACTTCCCAACTTCTATACTCAAGAAACTGACTGATGAATCTTTTAATTTGATTCAATTGACCTTATGTAACTTAAGAGAGCTTCCTTACATCATCCAATCCTGACCTGATTTCATGAAGGGCTGATTGAGAGGACATAGTGCTGATTGCTATCTTGTGAACTCTCAGGTTAATGAGAATCAATAAAGCAAGTCACAAGGCCTCTTGTGGTGCAGTGGTAATGTCTTTGCCTCTGGGTCAATTGGCCTGTGTTCAAATCCCATCCTGCTCCAGTGATGTGTGGTGCTGGAAAAGCACAGCAGGTCCGGCAACATCCGAGGAGCAGGGGAATCGATGTTTCTGGCATTGCTCCTCAGAATCTGCCTGAACTGCTGTGCTTTTTCTAGCACCACACTCTCGACTCTGATCTCCAGCATCTGCAGTCCTCACTTTCTCCTACTCCAGTGATGTGTCATAATAGCTTTGAACAGGTTGATTAGAAAATATCTGAAACATGACACATTGGCTGAAAACCTCATTGTGCCCCCTAGTCAAGGCATACGGCTTGGAAGGCTATCAGATATCGAGCAAAATTAGGCCATTCAGCCCAGTAGATCTGTTTTGCCATTCGCTTATGGCTGATATGTCTCTTAGCCTCGTTCTCCTGCCTTCTCCACACAACTGTTGATCTCCTTACCAATTAAGAACCTATGTAGCTCTAGACCTTAAATACACTCTGCAACGAACACCCTCTGGCCGAAGAAATTCCTCCTCATCTCAGTTCTAAAAGGTTATCCCTTCACTCTGAAGCTGTGTCCTCAGGTCCAAGTCTCTCCTTTTAGATGAAACTTCTTCTCCAATGCCATTCTACCCAAGTTAAAAATCTCACAACATCAGGTTATAGTCCAACAGGTTTAATTGGAAGCATTAGCTCTCGGAGCGCCGCTCCTTCATCAGGTGATTGTGGAGAACACAATTGTAAGGCACAGAATTTATAGCAAAAGTTTACAGTGTGATGTAACTGAAATTATACATTGAAAAATACCTGGATTGTCTGTTGATCTTTCATCTGATCGAATACCACGATAGTTTCACTTCTTTCATGTGTAAATCACAAAACCTTTCTTTTAAAAGTTACATTCTCAGCTTAGCTGTAACAATGGTGATAGCTAGACAATATGTTGAACGTGTTAGCCCCCTGTGTTCCTGTCTACGCCATGATGTTTAGATTGATTCTAATCTAAAAAGTGAGATAACAGAGTTTTACATGAATTCATGCTGATAGCTAGACAATATGTTGAACGTGTTAGCCCCCTGTGTTCCTGTCTACGCCATGATGTTTAGATTGATTCTAATCTAAAAAGTGAGATAACAGAGTTTTACATGAATTCATGCAGTTTTTGAGCAAAGTACAATGTAACCCTGCGAGTACAAATTCACCCCACAAAATATATGTGTGTATGTGGG
>NC_057732.1:4423816-4435672 GCF_004010195.1 Chiloscyllium plagiosum
ATATTTTGTGGGGTGAATTTGTACTTGCAAAGTTACATTGTACTTTGCTCAAAAACTGCATGAATTTATGTAAAACTCTGTTATCTCACTTTTTAGATTAGAATCAATCTAAACATCATGGCATAGACGGAGAACACAGGGGGCTAACACCTTCAACATGTTGTCTAGCTATCACTAATTGTTAAAGCTAAGCTGAGAATGCAACTTTTGAGGGAGCAGCGCTCCAAAAGCTAGTGCTTCCAATTAAACCTGTTGGACTATAACCTGGTGTTGGGTGATTTTTAACTTTTTAAAAAAAGGTTTTGTGATTTACACATGAAAGAAGGGAAAGTATCATGGTATTTGAACAGATGAAAGACTCAACAGACAATCCAGGTATTTTTCAATGTATAATTTCAGTTACATCACACTGTAAATCTTTGCTATAAATTCTGGGCCTTAGATTTGTGTCCTCCACAATCACCTGATGAAGGAGCGGCGCTCCGAAAGCTAGTGCTTCCAATTAAACCTGTTGGACTATAACCTGGTGTTGTGTGATTTTTAACTTTGTCCACCCCAGTCCAACACCGGCTCCTCCAAATCATTCTACCCAAGCCTTTCAATTTTCTGTAAGTTTCAGTTAGATCCCCCCTCATCCTTCTAAACTCCATTGATTACAGACCCTGACTCCCCAATCCATTAGCCTGCAGCTGTCAGATCCTCACACACAAGGGAAACTGTTAGGACAGAGCCTCTGTGGTGGGGCTGGGTCCATGCTCACTTAGAGCCAATTACTAATTAATATGGGAAGTGGCATTGTCTGGCTTGAAATAAACCCTGTCGTAGTAAATGCCAGTGAGGTTGACAGGATTAATGGTCCACTGAGCCAGAGAATTTAGAGAGAATCTTACAATCAGCTGCTTCCATAATGACTGGAGTTCTTCTATTCCTGTTAATATTTCGTGTGTGCAGTTCTGAGTCAGCCCTCTCCTTTCTGTAAGCTATATTTCTCAAGGATTGAGTTGGTTTTCGTGATTGATTCAGGTTAACTTAAACCATGGCTCTAATTTCCTTGATGCTGTAAACATTTTTAATGGATGCATACAATTTGCCCTGGTCCAATGTTAGCAAAAAAGTAACTGTGACACATTGCGCACTTTCACTTGCTCATACCCCCAGACATTAGTGCGAAAATGGTTCTTATGTCAAAGATATAAGAGTCACATCAAAAGTCACACTGGCATCGCTCCAAGTCTGATATACATTACACCCACTGCAGAATTCTTCAATGTGCCATTGCAATGCCTGAGCATCCTCAATTGGCAATCTTACCACTGCTTCAGCTACAAAGTATAGATCTGTTCCCTCCATTATGCTCTGCAATGTTTGCAATGGAATTTGCCCATTGTCCACCTTATTGTCTTAATTATTGCTGCATAGCTTTAGGGACCCCAGACATATTTCCACCTGGAGCCTGGAGACGCATGGCAGACTCCACCATTGCTCCCACATGTAGGTTGTATCAACTGCCCATCCTGGGCCACCCCTAGACTTTAGCATTAGCCTCAGTGTCATCTGCAGCACCTTGACTTCAGTCTCCAGTTTATATATAAGCATCTGACAGATGAGGTAATCTCCAGTCACTCACTTTGTGGATATGAGATGCTGATGCCAAGATCATTTGCTGGTTGAAGGTGATCCACGTTAGATGACTTTTTCGTACCCTGTTGAGACAAGAAGACTCCAGCAGATGTTCTAACAGTGTGAGTAAATGCATATTTGTAAAAGTCCAGAATATATGCAACAGGCAAACACCCATTGTGGCACCTGATGAGACCTCAATGGCTTTTGTTTTCTCTCCCTCCCACCACATTTAGGTGCAGGCATTACATTTGCAGCCACAGTGGAAGGAGCCTGATAATTGGTACACTCTGGTGACTTTCAAGCTTAGCAGGCATTTCCTGGTGACTTTGGGCATGGAAGACCCCACCCACTGAGAGAGATAGGGGTTCTCAGGTGTAGATGCCTCCTTATCAGACTAACTTACAGGAGATAATGGAGTCACAGGAAGAAGGCACTTCTGTCCCCAGGGAGCATGGAATTAAAGACCTGTGAGCCTTATGTCAGTGGTGGGTAAGTTATTGGAAGGGATCCTGAGGGACAGGATTTACGTGTATTTGGAAAGGCAAGGAGTGATTAGGCTTTGTGCATGGGGAGTTGTGTCTCAATAACTTGATTGTCCAACTCAGTCCCCTGTTCCTGCTTTCTCCCCATACCCTTTGATCCTTTTATACCAAAGTATTACACTTAGCTCTGACTTGACAACATTTAATGTTTTGGCCTCAACCGCTTTCTGCACTCATAAATTCCACAGGCTAACCCCTCTCTGAAGAAATTTCTCCTCACCTCAGTCCTAAATGAACTACCCAGTATCCTTAGAGTGTGACTCCCTAGTTCAGGACTCCCCAGTCGACAGGAACATCCTTCCTACATTTACCCTGTCAAGTCCTGCTAGAATGTTCCAGGTTTCTGTGTGATTGACCGGTCATTCTTCTAAACTCCAGTGAATATACTCCTAACCATTTTACAGCAATATTTAGCATAAACCTTTTAAGCCTAATGTCCTTCCTTTGAGATAAAATCAATGGCTCACAAGAATTTCATGGCAGACAAGCAGGAGGCTGGAAGAACACAGCAAGCCAGGCATCATCAAGAGATGGAGAAGTCAACAGTTTGGGTGTAACCCTTTTACAGGACTTGGGGGGAGGGGTGTAAAGGGGGTTGCAGATAAAGGGGGGAGTGGGGGAGGGTTTTGGTTGGGGAGAGGGATGGGTGGTGAGGCAGGGATAGGTGGCCAAAGGTAGATGATACAACTTGGTTGGTCGATGGGAAGAATAAATCCGCTGCTGTGGTTCTGTTCGCCGAGCTGGAAGTTTTTGTTGCAAACGTTTCGTCCCCTGTCTAGGTGAGGATGTCACCTAGACAGGGGACGAAACGTTTGCAACAAAAACTTCCAGCTCGGCGAACAGAACCACAGCAACGAGCACCCGAGCTACAAATCTTCTCACAAACTTTGAAGAATAAATCCAGTTGGTAGCTGGAAGGAAGGGTCAATCAGAGGACTGGAAGTGAGGGGGAAGGGCTGAGTGTTGGGTCCATCTCTGGGTTTTGACTTACAGTCCCTACAGAACTTTGTGTTCACCCACAACATTTCAGTTATACCTACTGAGATAGCTTTTGGACAATATGCTGTGAAATGCAGAGGGAGGGTTAGCTGTGCCTGTAACTCCAGGCATGTCCCACAGACTGCAATTGTAACACTGGACACTAACATAAATGTTCAATCATGAATAAACAAAAAAAACACACACATGAATGGAATTGTCCCCTGTAACCATCTAAGTGAGTCAACCGTGCAGGTTCTACACATTTCGCCCTTTGACTAAACTAGTCTCAACAATTAACATTGACACACACATGTATAAAGTGAACCCAATGACAAGTGGAATTGAATTTTAGAAGACACCTTTATACTCTGGTGTCTTATGTTCACTGCAGGGGAGTTGGGTGGGAAATTTGTGTCCGTGATGCAGACTCTCCATCTTTGATGAGGAAACTATTTTTTAGCCCAGCCTTTCCTACTGCATTGTTAGCTGACACCAGGTTCCACCAATAACTTACCCAACTGCTGAATCACACATATTTCCCTCACCTTTAAACAGGGAGATAGCAAAAGGAGAGTGAAAGCACAACTCAGGTTACAGCATCAGGACTTCGAACACTGACAGAATCCTGTCCTGTATTTTGAAAATATTTAATTTGTGTGAAGTGCTTTGAGGCTTCCTGAAGTAATGAAAGACTTTCTTTCTCCCAGTAATGGCACGTTTATCAACCTACATTAGCTCCCAGCAGTGCATCAAAGTTAAAAGTCTTATCTTTGTGATCTCTGCAGCTTCTTCTTGTCAGTAATCCTCTGAGGTTCTCCGACAACCCTGTCACCTCACATTCACCTCTTGAAAATCTCCTCCTCTCTCCTTACCAAATTCTTGGGAGCCATGCCTTTATCACAACAACTTGAATATGAGACCACTTTTAATAAGCAAAAAAATGACAGTTTACAAGAAGCATTATAAAGCAAACGTGACACTGAGCCACACAAGATGTTGGATAACATTAGAAAACTAAAAGCTTGTCGAAAAGGTAGGTTTTAAGGAACATCTTAAAGTAAGAAGATAAGGTCACAAGGAGAGATTCAGGAAGGGATATTCAGACCTTAAGGGGAGGTGATTAGTATCAAGGGGTCAGAATTAGAGCAATTCAGATATGTCTGATCTTTGGACAAAATTATAGGCAAACATAGGCGAGGAAATGGATGGAAATTTTAAAATTGAGACAGTGAATGCAATGCTAACTTTATGTTAATTATATTTAATTGCATTGGTTTTGGTGATAAACTGGAGATTCACTTGTTCTGCTATAATTAGCAACAAGGTGAAAGAGACTGTGGTTAGTAGGTTAGGAGGGGCATGCTCGCAATCTAAATCTCTGTTAATAAATGTGTTTAGAGATTGGGTACAGTGTTATATTTCCCAACCTGGCTTTCTGGGGTAGAGCACACAAAACTTCTAACAAATGCACGAGCCTCTGAAGATACTTAGCACTCAAAAAGATCGTCACAGAGATGTGTTTTTTAAAAAATTATTACTTCACAGGATGTGGGCATCACTGGCTGGGCCAGCCTGTATTGCCTATCTTGAATTGTCCTTCAGAAGGTGGTGGTGAGCTGCCTGTTTGAACTGTTGCAATCCATGTGCTGTAGGTAAACGTACAGCACTGTTATAGAGGGAGTTCCAGGATGTTGACCCAGTGGCACTGTAGGAACAGTGATATATTTCCACTTCAGGATGATGTATGACTTAGATTAGATTACGATTAGATTAGATTGCTTACAGTGTGGAAACAGGCCCTTCGGCCCAACAAGTCCACACCGACCCGCCGAAGCGTATACCACCCAGACCCATACTCCTACATTTACCCTGTCACCTAACACTACGGGCAATTTAGCATGGCCAATTCACCTAACCTGCACATTTTTGGATTGTGGGAGGAAACCGGAGCACCCAGAGGAAACCCACGCAGACACGGGGAGAATGTGCAAACTCCACACAGAGAGTCGCCTGAGGCGGGAGGTGAACCCGGGTCTCTAGCGCTGTGAGGCAGCAGTGCTAACCACTGTGCCACCGTGCCGCCCACTTGAAGGAGAACTTGCAGGTGGTGGTCTTTCCATCTATCTACTGCCCTTGTGCTTCTAGATGCGAGTTTGGAAGGTGCTGTTCAGAAGTACGCCAGTGGCAAAACATAAGCTTTGACAGATTTCTTTTTAAATTGCTCTTTACTGATGTCGCAACCACCATGAATATTCCCCCTTTATTTGAATCTGACTGCATTTTCACAAATTAATTTGAACTTATTTCCCTTTTCAGACACTCAAAATCTGAATCAAAGTGTTGGAGCATGCATTATGTTCAAGACCGCTGTATTTTTGAGTGCTCTTTTTGACATTTTTGGATCACCACAGAATGAAAAAAAAAAGTTGTGTGTATAACTATGAAGGGGAGTGTGAAAAGACAGGCAATATTTGGGCATGTGGGGGCAAGACCAAGATGCTATTCAGTGCCATGCTTTGAATGTTTCTTCAATATCTATTTAATAACCTCATTTAACCTTCAAACACAACTTGGATTCCCTGTATAAATTGTCTCCATAAGTCAATAAATTGCTGTGTGTTTGCACCCATTAATTACTGACCGTGTATATGATTCACACAGTCACATGTGGAACAGAGGTTCCAAATAACAAATCTTGAAAGGCCACTCTGTCACTATTCACTTCAAAAGCAACTCATAAAAGTGTAGTTAAAAATACTTTGGACAGTTAAATTCCATTCATATTACCCAATTTAACAGTTTATTTCTGTACTTTGCACAGCCTGAATTTACAATCACAGCAAAAGACCAGAAGACATAGGAGCGGAACTAGGCTGTTCAGTCTATTCGAGGAGAAAGTGAGGTCTGCAGATGCTGGAGATCAAAGTTGAAACTTTATTGCTGGAACAGCACAGCAGGTCAGGCAGCATCCAGGGAACAGGAGATTCGACGTTTCGGGCACAGGCCCTTCTTCAGGAATGAGCAGAGAGTGTTCAGCAGGAGAAGGTGGAAAATGAAGTGTTGTTCTTTGAACTTGCGTTAAGGAACACTGCAACAGATCTGGGACAGAAATGTTGGTGTAGGAACACAGTGGTGTGTTGAAGTGGAGGCAGTGGGAAACTCTGGGTCATGTTTTACAGACAGAGTGTAGGTGTTCAGCAAAGCGGTCATCAAATCTGTGTTTCATCTCCCCCGATATACAGGAGACCACATTCTGAGCAGTGAATGAAATAAATGAGTTGAGAGAAGTGCAGGTAAGCTGCTGCTTCACCTGGAAGGTGTGCCTGAGGCCTTGGATACTGAGGTTGGAGGAAGTAAATCGGCAAGTAAGTCACCTTGTGCAAGACCAACCCCTTCCCACAAACGTCACTTCAATATATTACCACCTTTCCTGAGCTGTTAACAGTTCTGATGAAGAATCGCCAGACTCGAAATATTATCTTGCTTTCAAAGAACACAGAACATTACAGCACAGTCCAGGCTCTCTGACCCTCAATGTTGTGCTGACCTGTGAAACCAGCCTGAAGCTGAACTAACCTGCATTGTTGCATTATCATCCATATGTTTATCCAATGGCCATTTAAAAAGACATTAAAGTCGGTGAGTCTACTACAGTTGCAGGCAGGGAGTTTCACGCCATTACTACTCTCTGAGTAAAGAAACTACCCCTCTGACATCTGTCCTATATCTATCACCGCTCAATTTAAAGCTATGTCCTCTCATGCTAGCCATCACTATCCGAGGAAAACGTCTCTCTCTGCTAACACTATCTAATAACTGGTCCTCCTGGGAGCAGATGCGGCGGAGACGAAGGAATTGGGAGAATGGGATGGCGTTTTTACAGGGGGCAGGATGGGAGGAGGTGTAGTCCAGGTAGCTGTGGGAGTCGGTTGGTTTGTAGTAGATGTCCGTGTTGCGCTGTGGGAGTCGGTCGGTTCAGTCTATTCACTGAGGTCATGGCTGATCTAAGAATCATCAACTGCCCTTTCTTGTCTTTTCCCCCCAAAACCCTTGCTTCGCTTACTGATATAAAAATTCAGGAGAAAGTGGGGACTGCAGATACTGGAGATCAGAATCGAGGGTGGGGTGCCGGAAAAGCACAGCGGGTCAGGCAGCATCCGAGGAGCAGGAGAATCAACATTTCAGGCAAGAAAATCTGTCTATCTCAGTCTTGAAGATACTTAATGACCCAGTCTCAACAGCCCTCACAGATCCATCACCCTCTGAGAAAAGAAATTCCTCATCTCTGTCTTAAATGGGCAATCCCTTGCTATGAAATGATGTCCTCTGGTTCTGGACACTCCCACATGGGGAAACAATCTGTTCACATCTAACCTATCAAGCCCCTGAAAAATCTGATGTGTTGGGATAAGGTTACCTTGTGGTCTTTTAAACTCCAATGAGCATAAACCCAACGTGCTCAACCTCTCCTCATAAGAAACTCTTTCCATATTCAGAATCATCTTAGTGAACCTTCTCTGGACTGCCTTCGATAAGGAAATGTTAATAGAAGATGAACACATTAGGAAGAACAATCTGCGTAAGATTCTGGGCATCACACTTCAGGAAGGATTGAATTGAATTAGCTTTATTGTCACGTAATCAAATGAAAAGTTTACAAGTTGCCACCAACATCCCCATCTTGCATACAAATGTAACCTAGGTACAGATTCTTGAATACAAATTGTTAGGAAAAAATTTGAAAATAAGGAAGTAAACGTCCAGCATTATAGACCTTCACAAGTACAAAACCATAGTAATAAATAAGAAAACAAAGGTCAGAATAAATGGGTTGGAAAGAGGGCAGAAGAATCTGAGAATTCTTCCAAGGCCGCGACACTTCATTATGGTGACGGTTTGGAGAAGTAGGGATCTCTTTCCTTGGAGGTGAAGACGTTGAGAAGACATTCGGTCGGAGTTTTCAAAAAGCATAAGAGGTGTGGGCAGAGGGGAGACAGGGAGAAATTGTCCCCACTTGTAAAGCGATCAGGAGCAAAAGGACACAGATATGCAAACGAAGCAGATGCAAGGTGATGATTTTTTTTTTATTTATGCAAAGGAAGTGGTTAAGGTCTGGAATGTATGGCATGGTAGTGTGATGAAGACAAGTTCAACTGAGACGTTCAGAAGGGCAATGGATAATTCTCTGAAAGGAAACAACGTGCAGATCAAAGGGCAAAAAGAGGAGAATGGAACAAAGTCATAATGCTCATTTAGACATGATGGGCTGAATGATTTCCTTCTGCTCCATGATGACTCTGTGGTTCTGAGATTCTCTAAATCCAGATGTACTAAAGGATTTGGAAGATTCAAATAGGTAATGTTCTTTGTGAGATTTGCTTTTAGATGTCATGAAATTAAAAGAGAATGAAGAACAATTCCTTTTTATTCCCTGAGATTATAATAACTCCTACAACCTTTATCATGTGTGTGCTGAAAATTCCCAACGCAATCAAACTGTATATGGTCCTCTCTCATTCAGATTTATAGAGAGCGAGCATTGCATCCACATGATCCATAACTGATGCCGTGAAGCTGTTCAGTGTTATGTGCTGACAGATATACTTGTGTTGTCAGCATTTCTGCAGTCCAGGGGGTGCAATAGAACTAATTAGAAGATTTGTCCTGTAACCCATGTGTCCTTTTCATACATGCTGAGGAACAGCAAAAGGTAGTTTGAAGAGATTTGATTCATATCTACTGATATCATGACATCTGGCCGCATTGAAGTCATCAGGAGCTAATTACCATCTGAAATCATCTCGTGCATAGTGCACTATTTATAAGTTGTGAGTATCCAAGTCGAACCTAGGTGATTCCAAATAGAGTATACTCACATCGTGAGATGTTATTTATAATTGTGACTTCTTCCACAGTGAGGAGTATCCATATAAGGACAATTATATAACCATCAAGGTTAACAACATCATATTGAAACCCTCGCAATTAACTTCAATTCTTTTGATTGACTGAAAGACACATTTGAGGGTATCCTCTACTTTCAAGGGGACCATAATGAACTAAAGTAGGGTTGAGAATGCAGCTTTACTCTCACATGTCTGGCATTCCTTTTCAGAATGAGTTACACCTTTATATTCAAATACGGAATAACAGGGGACTTTGTTAAACAAGAAAAAAGAAACATTCAAAAATATAAGAAAGAAATTGTGAAATTGAAAAATTCCCACAATTTCTCCCTGTCTCATTTAGATAATGATTTTCACAACTTTGGGGCACTCCAAAGTACTTTGCTATCCAATTATATACCTTTTAAAGTGTACTCACTGTTCTGATGCGGCAAACAAAGCAGTTAATTTGCACGTAACAAAAAGCAATGTGGCTTATGCCCGAAACGTCGATTCTCCTGTTCCTTTGATGCTGCCTGACCTGCTGCGCTTTTCCAACAACACATTTTTAAGCTCTGATCTCCAGCATCTGCAGACCTCACTTTCTCCTAAAATGCAATGTGGCAAAGGAGCAGCTCATCTGTTTTATGACACTGTTTTAAGGATACATTTTGCCCAGGATGCCATGGAGAATTCATCTGGTCTTCCTCGAAATCCTGCCAGGACAAATGATGTTGGGGGAGAGGAATGAATATCATTTATTAAAACAAACAAAGACAAGACTTGTACAATTAAAAGTAGCCCTAGGGTAGTGTTGTACAACAGAAAGAACTAGAGGTTCAGGTGCATCATTGTTTAATTTTACATCACAGATTGACAGGGTGGTTAAGAACATGTTTAGCATGCTTGCCTTCATTGCTCAGGCTTTTGAGTGGAAGAGTTGGAATGTTGTGTTGAGGTTGTGCATGACATTGGTGAGGCCTCTTCTGGAGCACTGTTCGAGGGAGTTCTGATTGCCCAGTTCTTGGAACAATATTATTAAACTGGAGGAGGTTCAGAAAAGATTTACTAGTTTGTTGTCAGGAATTGAGGGTTTGAATTAAAGGGAGAGGCTGGATAGGCTGGGGCTTTTCTCACAGAGGAGGCTGAGAGATGAGCTTATAAATGTTAATAAAATAATGAGGGGTATAGTTAAGTTGAAAGGATGGGGGATTTCAAGACTAGGGGACATATATTAAGGTGACTGCAAGATTTTAAAAAGACACAAGGGACAATTTTTTTTCCATGGTAAGTGGAATGAATTTCCTAAGGAAGTGGTAGATGCAGGTACAGTTAACAATGTTTAAAAGATATTTGGATAAAGACATGAATAGGAAATGTTTGGAGGGATAAGGGACAGGTACAGGTAGGTGGGACTAGCTTAGTTTGGGATTATAGTCAGCATGGACTAGTTGGACCGAAGGGTCTGTTTCCATGCTGCATAGCTCTAGGGCTATGACTGAAAGGCCAGACTTTTAGCTTTCTCAGTTCAAAAACATCTCCAGCAGTGCAGGACCCCCTCAGCACAGCTGGACACTTGGTTTTGTGCATAAACATCTGGAGTGAATTTTACAACTTCCTAACTCCGAAACAGAATTACTCCGGCTGGGACAAACACAGAGTGCTGGCGAAACTCAGCAGGTCTCTCAGCATCTGTAGAGACAGAAACAGAGTTAACATTTTGAGTCCAATACGACTCTTCTTCAGAACTACTGCTGACTGCCTGCTGGGTCAATGATTGAACATTTGGCAAATTGTGGCATTGAAATTTTATGAAACTGTTCCATTGGGTTCAGTGCAACCAGACAATAAAACACCTTCTGAGGAAACTGCACATCAGCCAAGAACAAAAGTCAGACCTAACTTTCAATTAACTGTTGTCATTCTAAAAAGCCTGATATGGAATGGTTGTGATAATGTTCCTGGCTATGTCATCTTGACATACTTTAGAATGATCTAAAAGTATGAGTTCAAACCCAATCAAAGTAGCTGGGGAATTTGCATTTAGATCAATAAATCTGCAATAAGAAACTAGCCGTAATAATGATGCCCAGTTAGCGGGATTGTTGTAAAAATACATCTGGTTGACTAAGATCTTTTGAGAAGAAAATCTGTATGATTTCAAGGGAAGCTTGTAGTTGGTGGCACTCCATGTATGTGCTGCACCTTTCCTTTAGATGATAGTGGCCATGGTTTGGAAAGTGCTGTCAGTGAAGTCTTGTATATGGCACACGCTGCTGCCCCTGTGTGCCAGTAGTGAAGGGAGTGAATGCTGAGAGTGGTGGATGGGATGCCAGTCAAATATGTGACATTGTTCTGGATGACATTGAGCTCTTTTTTTATATTTCAAAAATATATTTTATTCATAAAACACTTTGATGATCTGTACAACTGGACATGCCATACATATGTAAACATTCTATTTGTTTGCATACCGAAAACAGAGGAATGATTACTATGAACAGGTCGGTACAATTACATTTTTAGCTGAGGCGTCAGCAGGGCCCAAATGACTGCATGGGCCCCCTGTTCTTCGTTAGGCAGGCAGATGTTACACGGTGGTCTTTCCCCACCGCGCCTTGGCAGCAGCTGCCCCAAGCTTCAGCACTTCCCTCAACACATAGTCCTGGACCTTGGAATGTGCCAGTCTGCAACACTCAGTTGGGGTCAACTCCTTCAGCTGGAAGATCAACAGGTTTCGGACCGCCCAGAGAGCGTCCTTCACCGAGTTGATGATCCTCCAGGAATAGTTGATGTTCGTCTCGGTGTGCGTCCCCGGGAACAGG
>NC_057732.1:4439066-4466209 GCF_004010195.1 Chiloscyllium plagiosum
ATCTCCTCAAGAAGTTCAGGACATCTGCTGCTGGGACGTGAGGGTTGTACATCTGGATTGTTACGACCCGACTCCTCTGTGCAGGCAGCACACACAATGGGACCGCCGACAAGATGGAGAACAGAGGTTCCCCTTCCTTCTCCTTGAAGACCTTCAGGAGCTGCTCGCAATTCTTCACGCTCCTGAAGGTCACATCGAAATAGCCTGCTGCAGGGAAATCCTGCAGGCAGTACACATCCACTGCTTCAAACCCGCAGCACTCCAGCAAAATCTTCTTCACAAACACCGTCCGATCGACCGGTGTGTGCTCCTCCACCTTCTTCACAGTCACCCTGACTGTGTTGCGAATGCCCTGACCAGGGCTGCGAGCGGCTGCTGAGGCCATAGCTCTGAGGTTGACTGGTACCTGAATTGGCGTTAGGCCGAAGCCAGCATAAAGATCCACCAAGAGCAGGTCCTTCAACGTCCAATCACGATCCAGCGATGGTCTCCAGCAGCTCCGACGACTCGCAGCACGATCCCCGCGGTTTCTCCCCCGCCAGCACATGTCCGCTGCGTCGAACCTGCAGCGCTCGAGCAGAATCTCTTCCTCTGGTCCTCAGGAACTACACATATTGCGAGCCAAACTGATAAGAATAGATACTAGGAGAAAGTGAGGACTGCAGATGCTGGAGATCAGAGCTGAAAATGTGTTGCCAGAAAAGCGCAGCAGGTCAGGCAGCATCCAAGGAACAGGAGAATCGACGTTTCGGGCATTCCTGAAGAAGGGCTTATACCAGAAACGTCGATTCTCCTGTTCCTTGGATGCTGCCTGACCTGCTGCGCTTTTCCAGCAACACAAGAACAGATACTACACTTATTGAGCTCTTTACGTATAGTTGGAACTCGACTTATCCAGGAAAGGGGCCTATTCCATCACACTCCCGACTTCTGCCTTGCCAATGGTGGGCAGGCTTTGCAGTGTCAGTGAGTGAGATAGTCAGCCCAGAATTTCCAGCCTCTGACCTACTCTCACAGCTACAGGATAGGATTATGCCAGTCAGTTGCTTGATGAGTCTGTACTGTTTGTACAATATGTTATTTGAACCAGTGCAAGGCATTGGACTGAAGTTAAATCAAATATATGCAAATAGGGTGGTATCAATGAGCAGGACATTCCAATCTCAGGCACATTCTGTTGTCCTACACTGGCCATCATCCAAGATCATTGTTGTACATGAGCCAGCTTCATGAATTAAACACACCTGAATGCTTTCTGTCCCATTTACCCACCCCCACTGTTTTCAGCCCCTTGGACCCAGACGGTCAAGGTATAGCCTCCGATAATGGAGAAGAGAAAATTGGGGATGCACAAGAGGGCATTTTAAAATTTCCATCCTCGTGTCCACATGCCTCCATCCTTTGCCACCCCTATGTCTGTAACTTCCTTGACTCCAACAATCCCTTGAGACCTCTGCAATCCTCCAATTCTGCCCTCTTGTACATCCCCAACTTTCTCTTCCCCAGAGACTTTTTCTTGAGTGTCTGGATCCAAGGCTCTGGAATCATCCCACTTAAACTCTCGCTCCTCCATTAAGGTGTTCCGGAAGCCTTCGTCACTCAATAAGCTTTTGGTTACCTGTCTGAATACCTCCGTCATTAAGTGCTTATGTGGGGTGTCAGTTAGGTCAGTTGGTGAGGCAGCTGGTTAGTGATGCCAACAGTGTGGGTTCTATTCTCGTACCAGCTGAGGTTACTATTGAAGGACTCTCCTTCTGAATCTCTCCATCTCTACCTCCCTTCTCACCTGGGCCATGATGACCCTCAGGTTAAACAATCCCCAGTCCTCGTTCCCTAATGAGAGAGTAGTCCAATGGTCTGGTGACTTTTACCTTTATGCCTCTATGAAGTACAATGGGACAATTTACAATTTTAAAGATGCTAACTAGATACTGGATATTGTTGTTGAATCCTTAATTCCAAAGAATTGGTTTGACATTTATTAATAGACTTCACACCAGTTGGAAAGATTGAAATCAAGACACATAAATCTTTTATTTTGTGGAGAGTTTATTGATTTCTTACTCATCTCATTCCCACACCCAACACTATAGGTGCTTGCAATTTATAGGCACCTCCTCTTCCTTCTTAATCTAAAATAAAGACATGAACAAGCTTAACAATATGACTAGCCTGACATTAACAACATTGAATCATTTTGTTGACTCATCCACGATAATCTTCTGATAAAGAATATCAAGCTCTTTTGAAAGAGAAATGCACGAGGACTGAAAATAAGAGAAAAATGTGCAACTCTGTACTTGAAGCTATACGAGTGAAGTAACCAGGGGAACAGGTGCAAACAGTGCACTTCCACGTGTGTAAACCATTCAGGTGCAAACCAGCCTAGGCTCGGAACTGGTTTTGCATTGATATGAATTAACCTGTTTCATTTCCCCGCAGACAAGGTCATGTCATTAGTTAAATATGCACAGCTTCAGGTAAGGATTTAGTGGTGTTAGCAGAGAATTGTACCTACATAAACTTCAGGATAATGGGGTTAATTAAAAAAAAGGATTTGTATTATCATCTTTATAACCTGCTCCAACCAGATGAAGAGAGGGAAATTGGCTCCCCTCTTTTTAACCTTCTCTCAAACAGTCACGGCAAATAAATTTAGTTCCTTTTTAGTTTGCAGATATCACAGGTCAGTTAAAATGAGAATTTGTAATTCATTTTTAGTACGTAGGTATCCCACTTCAATTAAAGTGTGATCAACTTGATCAAAATGAATGATCTAAATTACAAAGTTTTCTTGAGTGAAAGAGGAATTTTATTCTTCACTAACCCTGAATAAAGTAACAAAAATGTGACATCAAACACACAAAGATAGGTAATAAGTTTAAAAAGAATTGGATGCCTCATACAGACAAGAAGGTGAAGATAATTACAGTTTAAAGTGTTTGGACTCCATGAGTTGAGAGACTGATTATTTAGCTGTTGTTTCACTTCTTCAGCAAGGTGAAATTTGCACATCTTTGTACTCTTGGTGAATGGTTGCTCCACCATGTTGCTTTTCCACTGGGCACTGGTTTTTGAAGTTCAAAGAGATGGAGAGAAAGGCTAGCAATGTCCTTGCTAGAATCAGTTCATATCCCTTTTCTCTCTCTACCACTGCTCAAAGTCGCTGTTGATATCGGTCCATTTAGTACAATCTGAAGTCTGGTCCACTGTCGTAGAGATCTACAGGACAGAAAAACACCTTTCACCCAACACATCTGTGTCAGCATAAACAACCACCTAACTATTCTGTCAAACTGCATACTCACAGCAAATCCATCAATATATATTGTGCAAGAACAGTCAGTATGGTTTTGTGAAGGGAAGGGAAGGTCAGGTCTGACCAACTTGATTAAATTTTTCAAATCAGTGACTAGGTATGTAGATGAGCACAATGCTTTTGATGTAGTCTACTTGGACTTCTGCAAGGCATGCATGGGAGACTGATAGCAAAAGTAAGAGCCCTCGGGATCCAATGAAATTTGGATCCACAATTGGCTGAGTGGCAGGAAGCAGAGGGTGATGGTTGAAGGGTGTTTTTCCGACTGGAGGCCTAACTGGGGGAGTCTCACAGTGGTCAGTGTTGGGGCCATAAGTGTTTGTGGTATTTATAAATGATTTAAATTTGAAGGGAAAGTCAGGTTGATTTGTAAGTTTACAGATAATACAAAAATTGGTGGGGTGGTAAATAGTGAGGAGGATAGGCTTAGGCCACAAGAGGATACAAAGAGAACACTCAGATGAGCTGATCAGTGGCAATTGGAGTGCAATCCAAATAAATTTGGGGTGGTACATTTGGGCAGAGCAAACAAGGCAAGGGAGGAACAACAGGACCTTGGGAAGCATCAAGGATCAGAGGAATTTTGGTGTATGTATTCACCAGTCCTTTAAGGTATTAAGGCAGGTGGACTAAGTGGTGTCTGGTATACTTGCCTTTATTTGCCAAGACGCAGAGATTAAGAGCAGGGAGGTTATGCTGGAACTGTATAAAACATTGGTTAGGCCGCAGCAGGAGTATTGTGTGCAGTTCTGGCATCCCCATTCTAAGAGGGATGTGATAGCACTGGAGCGGGTGCACAGATGTTTTACCAGGATGTTGCCTGGGCTGGAGAGTTTCAGTTATGAAGAGAGATTGGACAGAAGGAGATTATTTTCCTCAGAGCAGAGGAGACTGAGAGGGGTTCATGATTGTATGTATATAATTGAACGTATAAAATTCTGAGGGGCATAGATAGAGGAGATGTGGTGAAACATTTCCCCTTGATGGAGGGATCAATGACGAGGGGCATACATTTAAATAAGGGGCAGGAGGTTGGGAGGAGGGAGGTGAGGAAAAAGACTGCCACCCAGATGGTGGTGGGGATCTGGAACTCACTGCTTGTTAGGGTGGCTGAGCCAGAAACCTTCATAACATTGGAGAAATATTTAGATGTGCACTTGCAATGCAAGGGGTAGAAAATGGGACGAGAATAGTTAGGTGGTTGCTTTTGACAGGTGTAGTTGGGGTGGGCTGAAGACCTCGGTGATTCTATAACTAGGTTTAATCTTTAGCATAGTAATCTCAACGCAGCTAATTTAATTTCCTACAAATGGGTTCAGTGGATTTTCCTCAATTTGTAGTCAGGCGAGCAATTCTGGTCTCCTTCCTATCGGAAGGATGTTGGGAAACTTGAAAGGGTTCAGAAAAGATTTACAAAGATGTTGCCAGGGTTGGGGGATTTGAGCTACACGGAGAAGTTGAATAGGCTGGGGCTGTTTTCCCTGGAGCGTCAGAGGCTGAGGGGTGACCTTACAGAGGTTTATAAAATCATGAGGGGCATGGATAGGATAAATACATAAAGTCTTTTCCCTGGGGTGGGAGAGTCCAGAACTAGAGGCATAGGTTTAGGGTGAGAGGGGAAAGATATAAAAGAGACTTAAGGGGCAACGTTTTCATTCAAATGGTGGTACGTGTATGGAATGAGCTGCCAGAGGAAGTGGTGGAGGCCGGTACAATTGCAACATTTAAAAGGCATTTGGATGGGTATATGAATGGGAAGGGTTTGGAGGGATATGGGCCGGGTGCTGGCAGGTGGGACTAGATTGGGTTGGGATATCTGGTTGGCATGGAAGAGCAAGACCGAAGGGTTTGTTTCTGTGCTGTACATCTCTATGACTCTATGATGATGGGATTTTCTTTGGGTAGCTTTGCTGCTACTGTCCTTTCTTGGTAATAGTAATATAATAGAACTCAACAGTATAAAGTGGTTAAGGATTAACCACCAACAAGTCTTCAGCAGAAGAGGCATGTATCTAAGCAACAAGAACTTTATTACACAGTTGTGAGATAATCTGTCTTAATACATCAGGTTAACTACATTAACAGTAGATAAGAGATATTGTCTCTAAGAGTTAGTAACTAAATGTCTGCTACTTGGCTGTTGACTCTAGAACTAACAACTGAACAAATAATTAGAATGACAATTTAGAACTGATACTTAGAACTGAATAGCTCCTCCCCGAGAAATTTGCATCAGTGGGTGGAGATATTGAAGTTTACCTTTCAGGTAAACTGCCTTCTGTAAAAGTCAGGTGATTACAGCAGCCATTTTATGTTGGTAGCTGTCCTTTTTAAAACCATTTTTAGTCCAAGCAATGTCTCAGGAATGACAGTCAGATGCTGGAAATCGAGTATTGGTGATCCATTGTTCTTACATTCTGAACAAACCCCAGCACATTCCGAAGCTCTTCACAGTGAAGTACATTTGAAGCAGAGTCACAGCAATACTGTGGGAAATGTAGCTGCTGATTTGTGCACAGCAAGCTCCCAGAAACAGCTTTGTGACAACAACCTGACTATCTGGTTTAGTGATGCTGTTGGAAAGATGCACCAGGAGAATTCTCCCAGGCGAAATCCTGGATCTCCCAACCTGTCACCACTATGAAAGCATCCTGATGACAATGACAAAAGTCTGTAGGACCTTTCGACAATGTGAAATATTCTAAGGCACTTTACAGGTGTATTATCAAACAAAAGTTGATACCTAAGCCACATAATGTGAGTTGTTAGAGCCCTTGATTTTCGTGATCACTGGATACACAGAAATTAAGTACTTTTTGAAATGTCGTCACTGCTCTAATGGGAGGGAGTGGCAGCCAATTTACACACAGCAAACTCCCACAAGCAACAATATGATCATGGCTGAATGAGCTGCACTTTCTGATTGAAGGATACATATTGGCTTCATCGCCAGTGATAACTCCCCTTCCCTCTATAAAATGGTGCAGTAAAATTCTTTATATTTCACCCGAGCAGGGAGATAGGGCCTCTGTTTAACCCTTCATATGAAGGAAGGCTCTTCCAACAGTGCAGCACTGTCTCGGTACTGCACGAGTGTGACAGCTATGATCTTCAACCTGGTGCACTTGGTGCAGGGTAAAAGGTTTACAGTGGAAATTCCTGAGCTTAAGGCCTGGGTTCCAAAGACACAGCCAGGAATGGGACATTAACTAAATCAAGCTGTTCCACTTCCAGCTCCTCATGGGAACAGGGATAAAGGCTGGTTCTGCCAGTGATGTCCTCATCTGGAGATAATTACATTTTTTTTTCACTAAAAGCACAGCTCCAGGCCTGTGTGCAACGTCTGTAAGAAATACAAGGGAGGCAATAGCCTAGTGGTATTATCGTTGATCTGTTCATCCAGAGACCCAGATAATCTTCTGGGTTTGTGTCACAGCAGATGGTGGAATTTGAATTCAATAAGAAAAATCTGGAATTAAGAGTCTAATGATGACCATAAATCCATTGTTAATTGTCAGAAAAAACTCACCTGGTTCACTAATGTCCTTGAGGAAAGCAAACTGCCATCCTTACCTAGTCTGGCCTACATGTGACTCCAGACCCACAGCAGTGTGGTTGACTTTTTAACTGCCCTCTGAGCAATTAGGAATGGACAATAACTGCTGACCTGACCAGCCACGCCCTCATCCCGTGAATCATTAAAAAACCCCTGACAAATACTATATAACAAGGAATAAACCGGTAAACAAGTATTTCACATTTGTCACATGGGGCATATGGTTGGATTGGTATTGAGAGCATGGTATTACACGTTAGTCAAGACCAGCAGTAATCTTTAGATTCAGCAGGATAGAGGGTGGAGGATCTTTAGACCAAATCCATTAATGTAGTTCAATTCTCCATTAACATTAGATATTTGTCCTGGTTTTGTGTTTCAATTATAAATTATTGGAATCACATTGACAATAGGATCTGCCCATCTAAAACGGGTCGCCCTACAATTACACTGTCCAGAGAATGACTGGCATTAAAACAGGACCTTTCAGCCTGGGCCCACCTCAAAGTACTTCACAAGTACTTTGTGAAAACATAACAACCAATTTACACACAGCAAGTTCCCACAAGCATACCTTCGCCCAACAGCTTTTAGTAAATAAGGTAAAGCTTACCCTGAAGAATACACCAACTCATCTCAAAGTAACTCCATGAGTTTAGATTACATTCCCTACAGTGTGGAAACAGGCCCTTTGGCCCACAAGTCCACACTGACTCTCCGACGAGTAACCCACCCAGACCCATTCCCCGAGCCTACAATTACCCTTGACTAATGCACCTAACACTATAGGCAATTTAACATGACCAGTTCGCCTGTCCTGCATATCTTTGGATTGTGTGAAGAAACCGGAGCACCCAGAGGAAACCCACACAGACACGGGGAGAATTTGCAAACTCCACACAGACAGTTGCCCGACAGACCGGATTCGAACCGGGGTCCCTGGCGCTGTGAGGCAGCAGTGCTAACCACTGAGCCACCGTACCACCCATAAGATTGTTTACACTCAAACAAAACAGCAGAATGAAATAGCTGCACAGAGGTCAGTATCCCATCATTAAGTCTCCCTTTGTTTACATGTACACAGTACACTAGCTGTGACCAGCCAGCTCGGAGTCAGTCCCTGCAGTGAAGAGGTTCTGAATCCTCTATTTATGCCTGTCAGCCCAGAACTCTCTGATTTGGCCCAGGTTAACAACCCCAATCAAGGATCTCATAGTCAATACCATCTACCTGATTCCAATCACAACAGGGATTTTGTTTAATGTGTTGTCCAAAAGACAAGCTTTAAGAATGGGAGCACTTGGGTGGGACTGCTTTCACCTCCCTCCAT
Source organism: Chiloscyllium plagiosum (assembly GCF_004010195.1). Taxonomy (NCBI): domain Eukaryota; kingdom Metazoa; phylum Chordata; class Chondrichthyes; order Orectolobiformes; family Hemiscylliidae; genus Chiloscyllium; species Chiloscyllium plagiosum. The sequence continues at coordinate 4,447,272 of NC_057732.1, forward strand.
TCTTAACTATTTAACAAAAGCCAATGAATCTGTACTCATGTGTCACTGTATCCTGTTCCCCATACCCCCTTCCAATGATCAGTCCTTGGCCCCTTCCTCCTATTTTTTATCCATGTGCTGCCTTTCACAACATAGTCCAAACGTACATTGTTAGTTTTCACACATACACTGACAACACTCACTGGCACCAACTGTTCCAATGGTGATAAATTATCAAACGTCCTGGCAAATGTGAAAGACTGAATATTTTCCAGAATGAGTTAGGTGTAGTTCTCAGGGCTAAAGGGATCAAGGGGTATGAGAAAAAAACAGGAACAAGGGACTAAATTGGATGATCAGCCATCATCATACTGAATGGGGGAGCAGGTCTAAAGGGCTGAATGGCCTACTGCTGTTTCTATTTCCTGTTTCTCTGACCTCTGGTACTGGTTCAGCAAACAGTGCCTCCAATTCAATATTGGGAAGACTGAAACCATTGTTTTCAGACCCTTCTCTAATCTTCATTCCTCGACCACCAACTCCATACTTCTCACTGCCAACACTCTGAGGTTAAGCCAGTCTGTTCATAACCTCAGTTTCACATTTGTTCCTGAGATGAGCTTCTGACTTCATATTCAATCCTTATTCATGCCTTCATTACCTCTAATCCTGATTATTTCAACATACTCCCTGCTGGTCTCTCACATTCTGCTTCCTGTAAACTTTACTGTTCTTGTAGTTAACTTGCAGCTAGTCCCATTTCCTTATGTTCACTGACCAGGTCAAACAACACCTTGATAGAGTCACAGACAGTCATAGAGCTGTTCAGCATGAAAACAGACCCTTTGGTCCAACTTATCCATGCCAACCAGATATCCCAACCCAATCTAGTCCCATTTGTCAGCATTTGACCCATATCCCTCTAAACTCTTCCTTATCATATACCCATCCAGATGCCTTTTATATGTTGTATTCAAACCAGTCTCCACCACTTCCTCTGGCAGTTCATTCTCTACACACACTACCCTCTGTGTGAAAAGGTTGCCCCTTAGGCCCCTTTTAAATCTTTCCCCTCTTACCTTAAATCCAAGACTTCTAGTTTTGGACTCCCCCATCCTGGAGAAAAGACCTTGGGTAGTCACTCTATCCATGCCTCTCATGATTTTATAAACCTCTATAAGGTCACCTCTCAGCCTCCAACACTCCAGGGAAAAAAAGCCCCAGCCTGTTCAGACTCTCCCCATATCTCAAACCCTCCACTCCCAGTAATGTCCTCGTAAATCTTTTCTGCACCCTCTGAAGTTTAACAACATCCTTTCCATAGAAGGGTGACCAGAATTGTACACAGTATTCCAGAAGTGACCAATGTCCTAATCAATGTCCTGTATAGCCGTAACATGACCTCCCAACTCCTATAGTCAGTGCACTGACCAACAAAGGAAAGCATACCAAATGCCTCCTTCACTATCCTATCTACCTGCAACTCCACTTTCAAGAAGGTATGAACCTACACTCCAAGGTCCCTTTGTTCAGCAACAGTCTCCAGGACCTTACCATTAAGTGTATAGGTCCTGCCCAGATTTCCCCTTCAACAATGCAGCACCTCGCATTTATCTAAATTAAACTCTATCTGCCACTCCTCAGCACATTGGTCCATCTAATCAAGGGTCCCACTATATTCTGAGCTACCCACTGTACCTCCAACTTTGGTGCCACCTACAAACTTGGTTTCAAATCCCTCATTAGCCTCAACCCTCCCTCTTTCTCATCTCCTCCTAAACTCCGTGATATCTGTATTCTTTTAATTTTGTTTTTTTTTGTGCATTACTACTTGGAATTGATCCACAATTGGAGGCCAGGTCTTTGGTCCTCTAGACTTATGTTATGTAACGCCATCCCTACGTGTCTCCACCTCTACCTCACCTTCTTACTTTAGCTCCTCTTTGGCCAAGCCTTTGCTCACCTGACCTCCTGAGTAATGCTCCTGTGAAGCACTTTGGGATGTTTCATTATGTTAAAAGTTATTACTGTTAATAAATGGACATTGTACCTTCACCCAGACAGTGGTGAGCCTGAGGAATTCTCTCTCACACAAAGCAGTCAAGGCAATAACATTGAATATGTTCAAGAAGGAAATAGTTATGGTTCTAAAGGTTCAAGGGATCAACGTGTATTGGGTGAAAGAGAGGATGAGGTACTAGTTGAATGATCAGATGTGATCATATTGAATGGCAAAGCAGCCTTGAAAGCCGGAATGACCTATTCTTCCCCCTACTTATGTGTTTACTGTTGAGTCTCCAATCAATCCCGCAAGCCTGTTCTGCCATTCTGTCAGAACATAGCTGTTAATTATTTATCTGCCTCTGCTCCTCAATGTCCTTGTTTAACAAAAGTGTGTCAATCTCAATCATGAAAGAGCCTTCATAGTGGGAAGAATTTAACACAGGTCCAGGAACAGAAATCATGGGCCCCTGTTCTGTTCCTGGCCCAAGTTCCCATCCCCAGTCAGCCATCTTTTCCTGCCCCAAACCCCGATCAGCAGTCCAGACCTCCAAACCTGAGCGCAACAGGCCCTCTAACGCTGTGGACTCCAGTTACAGGTCCCTAATGTACCCACTCCTATCCCGGGCACCAACTTATATTGACAGCTGTCATTCTAAGTTCTCACATGGGAATTTACAATAAAAATCCAGGATTTTAATATTTAATACATGATTATAATTAGAGATGTCAGGAGTTAATTCTGATTTCACTGTTCCTTTCAGTTTCCTTCTAACCAGGCAAGCAAGAAGGTTAACAAAATGTTGCCCCTTATTTCACGGGGGTTAGCGTATAAGAGTAGGGATGTCTTACTGTAATTGTACAAGGTGCTGGTGAGACCACATCTGGAACACTGTGAGCAGTTTTGGTCCCTTAGTTATGGAAAGATATTATTTCATTGGAGACAGTTCAGGAAGATTCACTAGAATGATCCCTGGTATGGAGGAATTGTCTTATGATCAAAGATTAAACAGGTTGGGACTCTACTCACTGGAGTTTTAGAAAACTGAGAGGTGATCTCATTGAAACATATTAGATTCCTAAGGGGCTTGACAGGGTAAAATACTGAGAGGATATTTCCCCTCATAAGGAGAATCTGGGACCAGAGGATGCAGTCCTAGAATAAAGGGGCATCAATTTAAGACTCAGATGAGGAGATATTTCTTCTCTCAGAAAGACTGTGACTCTTTGGAACTCCTTGTCACAGAGAGTTGTGGGGCAGAGTCCCTCTATATATTTAAGGCTGAGAAAGATAGATTCTTGATCAGTCAGGGAATCAAGGTTAACAGGGAAAGGGCAGGAAAATGGACGTGGAATATAGGATTAGCCACAATCCTATTGAATGGTGGTATAGACTCGAGGGGCTGAATGGTCTATTCCTGTTGCTATTTCTTACGGTTGTATGGTCTTACTTCTAGTGCAGTCTTTAATTTCCTTGCCTCCTTCCAAAACAATTGAACTTCACATTGTTGTCTGCGAATTGTCCAGTCATTTACTGTCAGGTAATATATTGTTAAACAAGTATTCTGGCATGTGTCCGACTGCAGTTGAGATGGCAGAGTGATCCAAACACAAAAAAAATAGGGGTGGATCCATTGCCCAACACAAGGATCCCTCCTACCAGTATCAAACCGCTGGTTAGAGGATAGAATTGGAAGCCACAATGGAAAAACACTCCAATGGTGGCAGCCCCTCTTACTGACTAATTGTAGCAGCCCATGGTCAGCCCTAACATTCGGAAAGTCCCAGCAGCCCAGACTAATGTCGGCCTTGTGTTGTATGGCACCTGAAAGCTTTGCACTCGACTGTACTCCCATTCCACTGCATCTCACTGCCTTCCTGGTCCTTTCTCTTGCATGCACCGATCCACCTTCGATTTCAATGTTCACACTGTGCAATACATGGAGCTAATAACTAAGTAATGATTCGTTTAATTTTACAATGCCATCTTGAGATCTAATTACTAATGCAAACATGAGATGATACCTGAGATAATTTTTACCAGATTGAATAACAGAAATGGCACTTCAGTGAGCTAGTTTGGACTTGTCAAGAATCGAAATGGGAACAGTGCCAGCCTGTTACTGATACTCATATCATGACATCTAATCCTGGAAACCTCCCTCTGGCAGCACTGGGGAAGTCCCTTCATCAGACTGACGACCATTGTGAAGAACAAGGTGAAACAACTTCTCAAGGGCAACCATGTAAAAGATTTTCAGTCCCAACAAGACAAAAATGAGGAATGAGAGTGGGACATCCAACCCCTCTAGCCTGCTGTACCACACAACAGGATCTGATCATGGCCTCACTTCCACTTTCGTGTCTGCCCATTGCCAGGGTTGGAGGGTTTGAGCTATAGGGAGAGGCTGAACAGGCTGGGGCTGTTTTCCCCAGAGCACGCAGATGCTGAGGGGTGACCGTATAGGGATTTATAAAGTCATGAGGGACATAAAGTCATAGAAATGTACAGACCCTTCGGTCCCTTCTGATTGAGATCAGGAGTTTTATTTCTCTCTCTCGCTCTCTCTCAGAAGATTTTAATATGTAGTTTTTGTTCCACAGACAGCAATGGAGGTGTGTCATTGAATACATTCAACGTTGAGTTAAATAGCTGTTTGGTTGACATACAGATATACAGCACGGAAACAGACCTTTCAGTCCAACCCATCCATACCCACCAAATATCCTAAATTAATCTAGTCCCATTTGCCAGCACCTGGCCCATTTTCAGCTGTGACTGAATCCTTCCTATTCATATACCCATCCAGATGCCTTTTAAATGTTGCAATTGTATCAGCCTCCAACACTTCCTCTGGCAGCTCATTCCATTCACGTACCACTCTCTGCGTGAAAAAGTTGCCCCTTAGGTCTTTTTTATATCTTTTTCCTCTCACCCTAAACCTTTGCCCTCTAGTTCTGGACTCCCCACCCAAGGGAAGAGACTTTGTCTATTTATCCTATCCAAGCCCCTCATCTTATAAACCTCTATAAGATCACCCCTCAGCCTCTGACGCTTCAGGGAAAACAGCCCCAGCCTATTCAGCCTCTCCCTATAGCTCAAATCCTCCAACCCTGGCAATGTCTTTGTAAATCTTTTCTGAACCCTTTCAAGTTTCACAACATCCTGGATAGGATAAATTGACAGTCTTAACCCTGGGGTGGAGGAGTCCAGAACTAGAGGGCGTAGGCTTAGGGTGAGAGGGGAAAGATATAAAAGGGACCCGAGGGGCAACCTTTTCATGCAGATAGTGGTGCACGTATGGATTGGGCTGCCAGAGGAAGTGGTGGAGGTTGGTACAATTGCAACAGTTAAAAGGCATTTGGATGGGTATGTGAATAGGAAGGGTGTAGAGGGATATGGGCCGGGTGCTGGCAAATGGGACTAGATTAATTTAGGATATTTGGTGGGCATGGATGGGTTGGACTGAAAGGTCTGTTTCCGTGCTGTATATCTCTATGTCAACCAAACAGCTATTTAACTCAACCTTGAATGTACTCAATGACACAGCCTCCATTGCTGTCTGTGGAATGAAAGCTACATATTATGATCTTCTGAGAGAGAGAGAGAGAAAAAAACTCCTGATTTCAATCTTAAATGGGTCTCAATCTTAATTTTTAAACCGGGTCCTCCATTTCTAGACTCCCCACAAGGGGAAACTTGACTGTGTTTTTGCACAGTTGACTGACTGTCTTTTTGCATCTTGAAAAAAATGAATGCTTGCTGTAAGCCATGTCATAGTTCTTTTAAGACAGCCCATTGCCTACTTGCAGTCACAGCTGAAAATGTGTTGCTGGAAAAGCGCAGCAGGTCAGGCAGCATCCAAGGAGCAGGAGAATCGACGTTTCGGGCATGAGCCCTTCTTCAGGAAAGATTCCTGAAGAAGGGCTCATGCCCGAAACGTCGATTCTCCTGTTTCTTGGATGCTGCCTGACCTGCTGCGCTTTTCCAGCAACACATTTTCAGCTCCGATCTCCAGCATCTGCAGTCCTCACTTTCTCCTACTTGCAGTCACACCTTATCGTCTGTTTTCCTATTGCAGCTCAGCCTCTTGTGCCTTCCTTTTACACTTTCCCATTTTCATATTTAACATCCGTGCTTCAGATTGAACCACCTTGCTTCCCAAACATAAAGTAAAGAGTTATCACGTTGTGGTCACTCATTCCTCAAAGTCTCTTTTTGCAACAAGGTTATTACATCGGCCTTTTTTATGATGTAATGCTAGATCTAAAATAAATCTAATCTCATGTCAACTCTTCAACATGCTACTCTGGAAAACCATCCCTCAGACACTCCAGAAACACATTCTCCACAGCTTTAGTGCTCAGTTGGTTTATCCAGTCTATATGCAGATTGAAGTCTTCCATGATTACTGGGTTGCACATGCTCCACACTTCTCTTGATTAATACCATGCTGTGCATGACCACTACTATTTAGTGACCTATAAATAACTCTAATCAATGTTTGCTGCCCCTTGCGGTTTCTTATTTCTACCCAAACAGATTCCAGTGTTCTTCTGATCTGAGCTGCTGCCTGACTAATGTGCTTGAAATAACTCCACAGAGGCTGGTATCCCGTCACCAAGTCACCCTTTAATCACACTTGCATAGTACATGATATTAACCCAGCTAGCTCAGAGCCGGTTCCTAGAGTGAGCAGAAACCCCGACACTCCTGTTTATACCCGTCAGCAAGGGCTCCCTGAATGCATCAGGTTAGCAGCCCCAATCAGCAAACTCATGTTCTATGAGGTCCAGCTGACTGACCTCATTACAATCATTACAGTACTGATCATATTATCACCTTTCCTTCACGTTTGCCCTTCCTAAACTTTGAATATCCTGAGTATTCAGTTTCCAGCCCTGGTCACAGTGCAGCCATGTTTCTGTCAGGGTAATTAGATCCAGCCATGTACCTCTAGATTGTCTACCTTACTGGGAATGTGCATGTATTCAGGTAGAGTGCCCTTGATGCTGTCTTTTTGACAGCATTCTGCTTTTGAAGCTTACTCGATGCTTAACTTTGTTTCTCCTGTCTTCTCGTCTCCCGAGCAGCTTTCTACCTCCGGTAACCGAGGTCCTGTTACCCCTCAGGTTCCCATCCCTCCAACAAGCTCATTTAAACCCACCCCAACAGTATTAGCAAATCATCCTGTGAAGATATCATTTTCTGTCCTGTTTAGATGTAACTCCCCCAGTTTATACAGGTCCCACTTACCCTACTTTCAATGCTTCATTAGTTGTCCGGTCAGGTGTTCAATCGATCCTGTCCTTTTGCTCAATAGCAGGTGGCACTGGAAGTAATCCTGAGATTATTGCTCTGGATTATTGCTCCTGTTTTTTTTAAATGTCCCTTTAATGCTTTTTAACTTTCACTCCCTGAAATCTGCTTTCAGGAGCTCATTCCTCTTCTCACCGATGTCATTGGTACCAATGTGGACCAAAACTTCTGGCAATTCTCTGTTTCCCCGAACAATGTCCTGCAGCAGCTCCATGACATCTTTGACCCTGGCACCAGGGTGAAAACACCCCACTCTGGAGTCACATTTAATGTCTACCTGACTCTCTCACTATGAAATTCCCTCTCACTGTAGCCTCTCCATCTTCTCCCAGTCTCCTTGTACAGCTGAGATGCCCTTGGTGCCATGGGTTTGACTCTTGCTTCCCTCCCCATTACCATCACTGGTTTCCAAACTGGAATGCTGATTCAGAAGAAAGATGCACTCAGGGGGGAGTCCTGCACTACCTTCCTGGTTCTTGTAGACTGCCTGATAGTCACCCATCCCCTCTCTGTCTGTGAGCTTCTAATCTACGGTGTGACCACTTCCCTATATATGCTCTCCACATGCCTCACATCAGCACCATAGTGACTCCAGTGACTGCCCCAAATTCCGAAATCCAGGTCTCAAACTTGTGCAGTGATTTACACTTCCTGAGCATGTGATCAGCTGGGGACCACAGATAAAGGATGCATACTCCATTTGGCTCAGCTGACTCGCCATCCTGTAACTCTAGAAACGATTTGTTAAACTTAGAGTGAGTATAAACTTACTATAAAAGCTAACCAGTAACTTAACTTCACTTAGTCATAGTCATACTCACAGAAACAGACCCTTCTGTCCAACTCATCCATGCCAAGCAGATATCCTGAACCAATCTAGTCCCATTTGCCAGCACTTGGCCCCTATCCCTCTAAACTCTTCCTATTCATGTACCCATCCAGACATCTTTTAAATGTTATAATTGTACCAGCCTCCATCACTTCCTTTGGCAGCTCTTTCCATACACTCACCACTCTCTGCGTGGAAAAGTTGCTCCTTAGGTGCCTTTTTTCTTTTCCCTCTCATCTTAAACCTATGTCCTCTAGTTTTGGACACCCCTACCCTAGGAATAAGGCCTTAGCTATTCACCCTGTCCATGCCCCTCAAGATTTTATAAACCTCTATAAGGCCACCTTTCAACCTCTGACGCTCCAGGGAAACCAGCCCCAGCCTATTCAGCTTCACCCTATAGCTTCAACCCTTCAATCCTAACAATGTCCTTTTAAATCTTTTCTACACCCTTTCAAATTTAACAACATCTTTCCTATATCCTGGAGACTAGGATTGAACTCATTATCCTTAAATTGGCTTCACCAATGTCCTGTACAGTCATAACATGATGTCCCACCTCCTGTACTCAATGCACTTACCAATGAAGGCAAATACCTTCTTCACTACCCTGTCTACCTGAGACTCTAATTTAACATAAAGTCATAGAGATGTACAGCATGGAAGAAGACCCTTCGGTCCAACCCATCCATGCTGACCAGATGTCCCAACCTAATCTAGTCCCACCTGCCAGCACCCGGCCCACATCCCTCCAAACCAACTCCCCCCCACCTCGATTCATATATCCATCCAAATGCCTTTTAAATGTTGCAATTGTACCAGCCTCCACCACTTCCTTTGGCAGCTCATTCCATACACGTACCACCCTCTGTGTGAAAAAGTTTCCCCTCAGGTCTCTTTTATACCTTTCCCCTCTCACCTTAAACCTATGCCCTCTAGTTCTGGCTTACTACTCCTTCAGTTTACTTTATTGTTGTAATTTGCTTTGACTTGATTTAACTTTATTTCCTTTGTGGTTGTGTTCATTATTGAAATCCGGGTAGCTACTGGTTCTTTATACATGATTTTTCTTTTAGTTTAATCTCACTCTATAATGGCAGCTTCTCACCAACCAATCCACCTTCAGTTTTACTATGATACCACGCTTGGTGTTTTGTTCAGATTCAGCCCAGCTGGTAAGTAAATAGTCCCGAGTAGACGTGTCCCTCTTATCCCACAGTCCAAAGATGTGCAGGTTAGGTGGATTAGCTGTGGTAAATGTGGAGTTACTGGGACAGCATAGGGGGCTGGCTCTGGGTGGGATGCTTGTTGGTATGGACCTGATGGGCTGAATGGTCTCTTCCCACACTGTAGGGATTCTATGGTCCTCCTTTGTTGACTAATGCCCTTCAGGGAAGGAAATCTGCGATCCTTATTTGGTCTGACCTACATGTGACTCCAGACCTACAGCAATGTGGTTGACTCTCAACTGCCCTCTGAAAGTCACTCAGTCTGAGGGTAGCTAGGGACAGGCAATGTCTATGTCCCACGGGTGAGCAAAGAAAAACTTGTCATTTAATAAAATGGCAGGTCAGTGGCTCGGAATCCTGTAGCATGTAACCGCCTCCTGACTTCCCAAAGCCTGTCTGCCATCTACAAGGCACAAGTCAGGTGGGTGATGGAATTATTCCCACTTGCCTGGATGAGTGCAGCTCCAACAACGCAACACTATTCAGGACATAGCTTGATTGGCACCACATTCAACATTGACCATCTTCACCGCCTACACTCCATGGCAGCAGTCTTTACCAACGACAAGATACATTGCACCGATTCACCAAGGCTCCTCAGACAGCAGCTTCCAAACTCACAATATCTACCAGGACAAGGACAGCAATTATGGGAGAACATCATGGGCTGCAAGTTCCCCTTCAAGAGACTCACCACCCTGACTTCAAGATCTGCTGTGATTCAAAAAGACAGCTCACCACCACCTTTTTTGAGGGCAACAAGACATGAGCAATACATTCTGGCCCAGTTAAATAAATTATGGTCACATCCCGTGAAAGAAAAAATAAAATTTCTGCATCCGATGTGACAAGTCTATGGCTTTAAGAGGTGTATTATGTCCAGGTTTCTTTTTTGAAGAGAGGTTGAGACAGAGTTGGAGAGTGGCCTGTTCCAAGCCAATAAAGTGAACAGCTTGTGAGGCCTTGGCGGTGTCTTTAAAAGTTGAAACAATAGAAGCAGCCTGAATCAAGCTACCACAGAACCAAAGGTTTTGGTTTAGTTTTCAGTAGCTGTTGGTCTTGTGAAAGCTGCTACATCTCTCTCTCTCTCTTTCTGTTAGAGTTAAAAGCTGGGATTCTCTTCCCGCGATTGAATTGCATGTGAGACAATCTATGCTCCTGATCTTGCTTTTGGGTTGTGCCTACTATATTAGAAGTTAATACTAAGTTTATTATTTTGTTAACAATTTCAATAGAGTTATATCAGCCAATTCTTTCTTTTTTATTTTGTCTGTATTTTTATTACAGTACATGAATAAAGCTTTGCTTCAAGCCTGATAGTTTGAGCAATCAAATACATCTGGAAGACAGTGCTTGGCATTTGCCTTTTAAATAAGAAAATGTCAGGGTCGAGCTTACCTCTTTGACACGTTTTGAGGAGGTTTGGTCCATAACACAAACTTGTCAAGATCCATTGGGATCTTACATGTTTCAATGTGAGCATCTCTCACTCTTCTGAAACTCCAATGGCCAACATGCTCAATCTTTCCTCATAAGACAACCCCTTCCTCCCAGAAATCTGTCGAGTGACTCTTCTTTCAGACTGTCCATTCAATGAATTGAAGTTGACTCGATATTGGAAATAACTGCTAATTTTATTGAAGCGTAAGTGAGCCATAATGAACACAATATTTGAGCAGCAGTTTATAATCCATATTTGAGAATAATATTTGTTATTGACCTTATGATTGAAAGTGGGACCCAGTCTTCATAGCTCCTACTGTCATGTGCTTGTCTGCTACCTGCTGGGTCCTTATACACTTTGAAGGGATTGGACCCCTCAGGAAATGCTTCCTAAAAGGAGGAGCTGCAGAAAATCCCACCCGTTCATCGGGACATCTATTCTGAGTTGAAGAACAGGCCTTGGACATCCATTATCTGGTTTTCAGCTTGAGTCCCTGTTCTTGTGTTCCATTTCTATAATTTCTGATGGACCCTATGAAGTTTAAAGACGACCAAGTCCAGTATTTGTTCTCCCTCATTGACACACAAGAAAAAGAAGCTTAAAATGTTTGTGAGATGAATACAGTTTACAGAAAGATATTGATTGATTCAGTGACTGTTGGCAAATGGAGTGTAATGGGGGAAAATGTGAAGTTGTATGTGTCGGAAGGGTAAACAGAGAACGGAATATTGTTTAAATGGAGAAAAGCTGCAGAAAACTGCAACACAAAGGGACTTGGGGGAACTTGTACACAAAACTAGCACAGAGTTGCAGCCGGTAATCGGGAAAGCTAATGGAATTAGATTAGACTCCCTACAGTTTGGAAACAGGCCCTTCAGCTCAACATATCCACACCAACCCATTCCCCTAACCTATATTTGCCCCTGTCTAATGCACCGAACACTATGGGCAATCTAGCATGGCCAATTGACCTGACCTGCACATCTTTTGGATTGTGGGAGGAAACCAGTGCACCCAGAGAAAACCCACGCAGACACGGGGAGAACATACAAACTTCACACAGACAGTTGCCTGAGGCAGGTAACGAACCCAGGTCCCTGGTGCTGTGAGACTGCAGTACTAATCACTGAGCCACCATGCCATCCTAATGTTGGTCCTTATTTCAATGGTGATTGGTGTATAAGAAACCTTTCAAGGAGTTGATGACACCACATCTGGGACACAGTGAGCACTTTTGATCCCCTTATTTAAGAAAAGATGTCATTTCTTTGGAGGCAGTTCAGAGAAGGTATGGAGGGAGTGCTGAATGAGCAAAGGCTAAGCAGGTTGGGACTCTACTCACTGGAGTTTAGAAAAATGAGAGGTGATCACTTTGAAAGATATTGGACTATTAAGTGGCTTCACATCTGAGAAACATCTGAGAAGATGTTTCCCCACATGGGAGAGTCTAGGACCTGAGGGCACAGTCTCAGAGTAAAGGGGCACCAATTTCAGACTGAGATGGGGAGGAATTTCTTCTCTCAGAGGGTCTTGGGAACTCCTTGCCACAGAGAGCGCTGTGGGGGCAGAGTCCTTGTGCATATTTAAGGCTCAGGGAGATAGATTCTTGATCAATCGAGGAATCAAGGGTTACTGGGAAAGGGCGTGTCTGTTTAGCTGTGACACTATTGAATGGCAGAGCAGGCTCGAGGGGCCGAATGGTCTACTCCTGTTCCTATTTCTTATGGTCTAATGGGATAAATAGCTTTGTATTTCCTCCTGAAAAAATGGAGTGGGGTGAGGGTTGGCATATGCTGTTTATTTTGGTTCTGGGGCACGCCTTGGTGACAGTGGGGCTGCAAATCTCCTTCAAAAAGCAGAGCATTGTCCCTCCCTCCCGAAGAGTGCACACTACTAACAGGACTGTCCTTAAAAGACAGAGATTAGGGTGTGGGAATGTACAGCCTGGAGGTATTTGTGAGGAGTGGGGGCAAGTTCAACTGAGACATTCAAGATGGCTGTGAAGGGGAGGTGGTCTATATCACTCTGTGCAGACCAGGGTGTGAGGGAGAGGTGGTCTACGTCACTCTGTACAAACCAGGCTGTAAGGGGGAGCTGGTCGACATCACTGTACAGACCAGGCTGTGAAGGGGGAGGTGGGCTACATCACTCTGTACAGACCAGGGTGTGAGGGAGAGGTGGTCTACATCACTCTGTACAGACCAGGCTGTGAGGGGGAGGTGGTCTACATCACTCTGTACAGACCAGGGTGTGAGGGAGAGGTGGTCTACGTCACTCTGTACAGACCAGGCTGTGAGGGGGAGGTGGTCTACATCACTCTGTACAGACCAGGCTGTGAGGGGAAGGTGGTCTATATCACTCCGTACAGACCTGGCTGTGAGGGGAAGGTGGTCTATATCACTCCGTACAGACCTGGCTGTGAGGGGGAGGTGGTCTACATCACTCTGTACAGACCCGGCTGTGAGGGGGAGGTGGTCTACATCACTCTGTACAGACCAGGCTGTGAGGGGAAGGTGGTCTATATCACTGCGTACAGACCTGGCTGTGAAGGGGGAGGTGGGCTACATCACTCTGTACAGACCAGGCTGTGAGGGGGAGGTGGTCTACATCACTCGGTAGAAATTAGGTGTGGATGTGTGCAAGGGCAAAGGGTTAAAGAGAAGAGATTTTGTCTGTCTTCTAAGACAGCATCTTCCAAACACATGACCACTTCCATCTAAGGACAAGGGCAATAGATACATGGGAACACCATCGGCTGCAAGTTCCCCTTGACATGGAGATGTATTGCCATTCCTGCTGGGTCAAAATCCTGGAATTCCCTCCACATTGGCCATGGAATGCAATGGGTCAAGAAGCAGCTCACCACCACCTTCATGAGAGCAACCGGTGATATGGGCAAAAACTGCTGGCCCATCCAGTGACACCTACATCTCATGAACAAAGTTTTTAAAAATTGCTCCTCAAAAACAACTTTGCCAATTGAGCATTAAGTCACTCTTTCTAATAATACCTTCTTTGTTGGATTGGCTATTCCTGTCTAACTTTGCCCCTTTGTGGGTACCTCCTCTTTTAGAGGATTTTTGTGACAGTGAGTGTTTGGTTCTTGCAGCCTAACACACAGTAAGACATTAAGATACTAATCAATAGAAGCAAGGAAGCAATACTGATCAATAATTGGAGCACAGCGTGCGATGTGAAAGTTTTAAATTATGAATCAAAAATATTGATCAAATCTACAATACAATGCTAAGTAAATGTTTTGTTAAATATTGACCTGCCCACCTATTGTCACCTATTCTGTACCTTTTCAAGAGCAGACAACTTCTTAAAACGGTTCCCATTCAATCAGTGAGTTCAAACTGAGTTCAGCCTTCTAGTAATTTTGAACTTGAAATGATCAGTGACAAGTAAGACTTATATAGTATCAGACAGCTGCTCGAAGCATGACAGACTGAACTGTTCATCGGATGTTCGAAAGCAAGATGCTGGAAATCTGAAATCCAAAATGGAAAATGTTGGTCAAAGTCCAACAGGATCTCTGAGGAGAGAGATAGACAGACAGAGTTAACCATTGCTGATCTTTCATCAGAACCATGATAAAGAACATATTTTTCCAACTGTGTCCCTCTGATTTGTCTACTCCCCAGTTCTCCCTTGTGCCTTCAACATAACGTTGCTTGATTTACGAGCACATTTCCTTCAGTAACCATTTCCTTGCGCATTTTCAAGAAAGCACAAAAGTAGTTTGTGGCTCTGAAAGAGTTAATATGTGCATGGACTGCCCTGTGACAATGTCACAAGTCAGTGGATAGAGTGAAGAAGGATCTTGTTGGAGACAAATCTAAGGCCAGTGTGCATCTACCAACCTTTGTCATAATGTAGATCATATCCATGTAATCTGTAAATAGTTACAGTAATGCAGTAAACTTCCTATCGTTTATATAACAAGGCTCATTCAGTTAGAACAGAATGGTGGATATTCTCATCTACATTTGACCACTTTGAGTCTGAAGGAGTTGACCCGCGTATAACCATTTAGAACATAAAATATCGAACATAGAACATTGCAGCGCAGTACAGGCTCTTCAGCTCTCGATGTTGCATCGACCTGTGAGACCAATCTGAACCCTATCTATCCATTATCACCCATATGTTATCCAATGACCATTTAAAAGCCCTTTAAGTTGGCACACCCCTCCTACTCTCTGAGTAAAGAATCTACCTCTGACATCTGTCCTATATCTATCACCCCTCAATTTAAAGCTATGTCTCCTTGTGCTAGCCATCATCATCCAAGGAAAAAGGCTCTCCCTGTCCACCCTATCTAATCCTCTGGTCCTCTTGTATGCCTCTCTTCAGACACCCCTTAGCTTTCTTGTCTCTAACAAAAACAGTCTCAAGTCCCTCAGCCTCTCCCCATAAGACCTTCCCTCCATACCAGGCAACATCCTGGTAAATCTCCTCTGCACCCTTTCCAATGCGTCCACATCCTTCATATAATGTGACAACCAGAACTGTAGACAATAGTCCAAGTGCGGCCGCACCAGAGTTTTGTACAGCTGCAGCATAACCTCATGGTTCCAAAACTCAATCCCTTTACCAATAAAAGCTAACACACCATATACTTTCTTAACAACCCAATCAATCTGGGTGACAACTTTCAAAGATTTATGTACATGGACACCGAGATCTCTCTGCTCATCTACACTACCAAGGACCTTACCATGAGCCCAGTACCTCTGTATTCCTGTTACTCCTTCTATAGTGAATCACCTCACACTTTCCCGCATTAAACTCCAATTTCCACCTCTCAGCCCAGCGCTGCAGCTTATCTATGTCCCTCTGTAACCTGCAACATCCTTCAGCACTATCCACAGCTCCACCGACCTTCGTGTGATCTGCAAATTTACTAACCCATCATTCAAAGCCCTCATTCCGGTCATTTATAAAAACGACAAACATCAGTGGGTCCAAAACAGATCAGTGTGGTACACCACTAGTAACTGAACTCCAGAATGAACATTTTCGTTAAACCATCACCCTCTGTCTTCTTACAGCTAGCCAATTTCTGATATAAACCGCTAAATCACCCTGGAAAGAAACAATTAGAGAAATATTGCACATGGGAATGGAGAGGTGCAAACTCAGAGCCAGACCAGCTCCTCATTGACTAGACATCTACAAATACATTGAAAGAATGGTGTCTACCCGCAGCGCGAGGGGAAATGAGTCCCAGGGCAGCGCGAGGGGAAGCAGGTCCCGGAGCAGTGCAGCTTACCTTGGTGTAGCTGAGTGCCGGTGTGGAGCGGACTGGAGGCCTGGAGCAGAGTGGGACAGATGCTGGACGGTCCTGGCGCAGATGGTCAGACCACGTGCTGAGCTGCTGCTATTTGAAATTCTTTTACTGGACTGTAATGTCAATCCTTTAACTATGTTATAGCTATCTTACTTCTAACTTATTTTTTAGACACTTTAAGTACTTTTCCTTTTATTCTTCTGTTGTATCCTAGATTTGTACTGAGGTACTTGTACCTAAGATGGCACATTACAGCAGCCATTGTAAACCTTGTATTTCTGTACTGGAGTAAACGTGATAATAACAGATACGCTATTCTCTTCTTACCATTGGAGTGATACTGTGAATGAGTGTTTTTAGAAAATAAAGAAAACTTTAAACGACTCCAAATGTATTCAATTTAATTATAAAACTCAATTATTATCTTCATCTGTTAAATCTAATTGAATCATTTATACTGAGAGTTCTTTTGAATGAAGGAGGGGTGTTATATTACTATATTATTTGTGAAACTTTAAGAACTATTTGGACAACAATTAGATTAGATTACTTACAGTGTGGAAACAGGCCCTTCGGCCCAACAAGTCCACACTGATCCTCCGAAGAGCAACCCTCCCAGACCCATTCCCCTGCACTAACACTACGGGCAATTTAGCATGGCCAATTCACCTAACCTGCACATCTTTTGGACTGTGGGAGGAAACCGGAGCAAACCCACGCAGACACGGGGAGAATGTGCAAACTCCACACAGACAGTCGCCTGAGGCGGGAATTGAACCCGGGTCTCTGGCGCTGTGAGGCAGCAGTGCTAACCACTGTGCCACCGTGCCGCCCATCATATTTGTGATGCAAATGTTCACCCAGGGTGTCACATTAACTGCAACACTGCAGTCAGGTGCAGAACTGGTGAGGTTCAAGAAATACCATAAGACCATAAGGTATAGGAGGAGAACCTGGCCATTCAGCCCATCGAGTCTATTGCACCATTCAATCATGGCTGATATGTTTCTCAACCCCATTCCCCACTTTCCTCCATATAACCTTTGATTCCTTTACAAACCAAGAACCTATTTATCTCTGTCATAAATACTTTCAAAGACTTGTCCTCCATGCCCTTCTGTGGCAATGAGTTACACAGATTAACCATTCTCTGGCTGAAGGAATTCCTCCTCATCTCAGTTCTAAAGGGTTGTCCCTTCATTCTGAGGCTGTGCCATCAGGTCCTAGTCTCTCCTACTAGTGGAAACATCTTCTCCATGTCAACTCTATCCACGCTTCTTATCCTTTTAAGCTCCATCGTGTACACACTCATGTCCTTAACTGCTCCTCATATGACAAACTCTTCATCCACAGGATCATTCTTGTGAACCTTCTCTGAACCCCTCCAAAGCCAGCACATCCTTCCTTAGATTTGGGGCCCACAAATGCTCACAATAATCAAAATGTAGTTTGACCAGAGCATTATACAGCCTCAGCAGTACATCCCTGCTCTTGTATTCTAGCCCTCTTGAAATGAATGATCACATTGCATTTACCCTCCCAACTGCTAACTGAATCTGCATGTTAACCCTAAGAGAATCCTGAATTAGGGTTCTTAAGTCCTTTTGTGCTTCAGATTTCTGAAGTCTTTCTCCAGTTGGAAAATGCTCCATGTCTCCATTCTTCCTGTCAAAGTCCATATCCTCACACTTTCCAACTCGGTACTCCATCTGCCATTTCTTTGCCTATGCTCCCAGCCTCTCCAACTCCTTCTGCCGCCTCCCCACTTCCTCAACACCACCTGCCCTCCATCTATCTTTGTGTCATCTGCAAACTTAGCAACAATGCCCTCAGTTCCTTGTCCAGATTGTTAATGTATAACATGAATAGTTCTGGTCCCAACACTTATCCTTGTGGAACTCCATTAGTCACCAGCTACCATCCTGAAGAAGACCCCATTATCTCCACTCTCTGCCTTCTGCCAGTCAGCCAATCCTCTCTCCACACCAGTACCTTCCCCCAATACCATGGGCTCTTGTCTTATTTAGCAGCCCCCGATGCGCACCTTGTCAAAGGCCTTCTGGAAATCCAAGTAGATCACTTACTGTGGAAAAGGGTATGGAAGATATAGACTGTCGGGGCATAGATGGTGACACCTTGCAAAAGGTCCAAATTATAGAGGAGGAAGTGCTGGATGTTTTGAAATGCATAAGTGTGGATAAATCCCCAGGACCTGGTCAGATGTACCCTAGAACTTTGTGGGAAGCTAGAGAAGTGATTGCTGGGCTTCTTGTTGAGATATTTGTATCATCGATAGTCACAGGTGAGGTGCCGGAAGACTGGAGGTTGGCTAACGTGGTGCCACTGTTTAAGAAGGGTGGTAAGGACAAGCCAGGGAACTATAGACCAGTGAGCCTGATGTCAGTGACGGGCAAGTTGTTGGAGGGAATCATGAGGGACAGGATGTACATGTATTTAGAAAGGCAAGGACTGATTAGGGATAGTCAACATGGCTTTGTGCGTGGGAAATCATGTTTCACAAATTTGATTGAGTTTTTTGAGGAAGTAACAAAGAGGATTGATGAGGGCAGAGCAGTAGATGTGATCTATATGGATTTCAGTAAGGCATTCGACAAGGTTCCCCATGGGAGATTGATTAGCAAGGTTAGATCTCATGGAATAAAAGGGAGAACTAGCCATTTGGATCCAGAACTGGCTCAAAGGTAGAAGACAAAGGGTGGTGATGGAGGGTTGTTTTTCAGACTGGAGGCCTGTGACCAGTGGAGTGCCACAAGGATCAGTGCTGAGTCCTCTACTTTTCGTCATTTACACAAATGATTTGGATGCGAGCATAAGAGGTA
>NC_057732.1:4467167-4532269 GCF_004010195.1 Chiloscyllium plagiosum
TCCCTGTAGCTCAGATCCTCCAACCCTGACAACATCCTTGTAAATCTTTTCTGAACCCTTTCAAGTTTCACAACGTCTTTCCGATAGGAAGGAGACCAGAATTGCATGCAATATTCCAACAGTGGCCTAAAACATCCTGTACAGCCGCAACAGGACCTCCCAACTCCTGTACTCAATACTCTGACCAATAAAGGAAAGCATACCAAGCACCTTCTTCAGTATCCTATCTACCTGCGACTCCACTTTCAAGGAGCTATGAACCTGCACTCCAAGGTCTCTTTGTTCAGCAATACTCCCTAGGACCTTACTATGAAGTGTATAAGTCTTGCGAAGATTTGCTTTCCCAAAATGCAGCACCTAACATTTATCTGAATTAAACTCCACCTGCCACTTCTCAACCCATTGGTCCATCTGGTCCAGATCCTGTTGTAATTTGAGGTAACCCTCTTCGCTGGCCACTACACCTCCAATTTTGGTGTCATCTGCAAACCTACTAACTGTACCTCTTAGGCTCGAATCCAAATCATTTATATAAATAACAAAAAGTAGAGGGCCCAGCACCGATCCTTGTGGCACTCTACTGATCACAGGCTTCCAGTCTGAAAAACAACCCTCTACCACTACCCTCTGTCTTCTACCTTTGAGCCAGTTCTGTATCCAAATGGCTAGTTCTCCCTGTATTCCATGAGCATCTGGATGGGTATATGAATAGGAAGACTTTGGAGGGATGTAGGCCGGGTGCTGGCAGGTGGGACAAGATTGGGTTGGTATATCTGGACGGCATGGACAAATTGGACCGAAGTATGTCTTTCCGTACTGTAAATCTCTATGACTCTATGACATCCACTGGCTGTTCTTTGTCTAACATGCTCAATATCTCCTCAAAGAATTCTAACAGATTTGTCAGGCACGACATCCCCTTGATGAAGCCTTGCTGACTTGGCCCTATCTTACAGTGCACTTGCAAATACTCTGCAATCTCATCCTAAATAATGGATTGTAAAATGACCAAGGTCAAGCTAACTGGCCTATAGTTTCCTGTCTTCTGTCCCCCTTTTTAAACAGTGGTGTTACGTTAGCTATTCTACAGTCCTCTCGGACCTCCCTGATTCCAATGATTCCTGAGAGATTACCACCAATTCCTCCGCAATTTCCTCAGCTACACACTGAGGGGTGTAGCCCATTTGGTCTGCTTGAAATACACTCAAAATATATTTGATGCTCCAGCACTTTGAGATGACAAATCTGATTACTTCAACTTCTGGGAACAAGGGGATCTTTGTCTTATCAGGACCTATCCTGACTGACAATCTGTTTGAGGTTTTTCAGGATGTGACTAATACAATGAATAATTGGTGAGCAGAGTATGTGGCGTATTTATGTTTACAGAAAACATATGGGAAGCTGCCACATAAATTAGAACTCATGAAATTGAGGGTAACATTAACACAGTGTAGGTTGATGGTCATAAATAGAGAATAAAAAGGGGATATTTCAGGTTGGCTGAATTGTTGCTGTATTTTATTCCATGGAATGTGCATTGTGCTCGCTCAGCCAGTATTTATTCCCCGTCCCTAATTGCCCTTGAGAAGGTGGTGGTGAGCTGCCTTCTTGAACCGCTACAGTCCATGTGCTGTGGGTAGACCCACAATGCCCTTAAAGGAGGGAATTCCAGGATTTTGACCCAGAGACTCTGAAGGAACAGCAAGTCAAGATGGTGGGTGGCTTGGAGGGGAACTTGCCAAGTGGTGGCGTTGCCATTTTTCTGCTGCTTTTGTATCATCCTTCTCGATGGCAGAGGTCTTGGGTTTGAAAGGTGCTGTCAATGGAGCTTTGGTGAATTTCTGCAGTGCATCTTGTAGATGGTACACACTGCTGTGACTGAGCATTGATGGTGGAGGGAGTGGATGTTTAATTTGGTAGACAGGAAGTTGATTATGTAGGCTGCTTTATCCTGAATAAATAAAAACAAAGTATCATGAATGCTGGAAATCTAAAATAAATCAGAGATTCCTGGAGAAACTCGGTATGTCTGTGGTGAGAAAAAGCAGAGATAGTATTTTGAGTCTGAGATAACTCTTATTCTGAACCCAAATAACGATCACATTGGACTCAAAACATTAACTCCATTTCTCTCTTCACAGGTATTGTTGATACAACATGAGTCACTTGCTTCAGAGCTCCCATCCCTGACCTACTCTAGCAGCCACAGTATTGATGGTTGGTCCAATTTAGTTCCCGCTTAATAGTAAGCCCCCATGATGGGATATGGCGTGGATCAGTGGTAGGTCTGAGCTCTGTGCAATCTAGATTAATGATTTAGATGAAAGTATTGTATTCAAGTTTGCTAATGATACAAAGTTGGGTGATAAAGTAAGAGGTGAGGAGACTCCACCGAGGCTGCAGAGAGAGTTAGGTGGGATGAATGAAGAACACACCAAAAGATGAAATTACCCACTTTGACAAAAAAAAAGAAAGAAAAAAGATTTATTTTGAACAGTGAGGGTTTGGGACATCGTTGCATTCAGAGGATTCTAGATAGTAACGTACCTGAATCCCAAGGTGTTAACATGCAGCTATAGCAAGGAAAACAAATACTTGACAGCTGTTGTCTTTACCAGTATTGGTTAACCAATGAGATGATAAGTATGAGGAACATTCTGTCAAATATATTAATGAAGCTTAAGGAACTAAAAACCAACAAATGCTCAGGATGTGATAGTCTCAGGACCCGGGGAAGAGAGCTAATTCAGGGCTCAATAACCAGGTTGTGGAGCTCTTGGGTGGGCCATGATGTGCATGATTGATTCTGGAGTTAATTGGGTTTCTTTATGAGGAGAGATTGAGTAGATTGGGACTGTACTCATTAAAAGTTAGAAGAATGAAGGGGGATCTTACAGAAACATAGAAAATTATGAAGGGAGGTAGCAGGGAGGTTGTTTCCACTAGTGGGTGAGGCTAGAACTAGGGGTCGTTGCCTCAAAATAAGAAGGAGTAGATTTAGGACTGAGTTGAGGAGGAACTTCTGAACCCAAAAGGGTTGTGAATCTGTGGAATTCCCTGCCCAGTGAAGTGGTTGAGTCTACCTCGTTCAATGTTTTTAAGTCAAAGACAGATAGATTTTTGAACAGTAGGGGAATTAAGGGTTATGGTGAGCGGGTGGGTAAGTCGAGCTGAGTCCACAAAATGATCTGCCATGATCTTATTGAATGGCGGAGCAGGCTTGATGGACCAGATGGCCTAGTGCTGCTCCTGTTTCCCATGTTCTTGGGTCAGAGGTGAGGCCACTATTGTGCAAGGCAGGGATGGGCCTCTGTGTTTGGGGCAGAGCTGAGGGTTCAGCCTAGAAGCAAAACCAATGCCCAGGATTTGGGTCCCTGGCCCTGGATAGCTCAAAAATAGGTGGCTGTCCAGATAGTGTGGGGTGGCATGGTGGCTCAGTGGTTAGCAGTGCCACCTCACAGTGCCAAGGACCTGGGTTTGATTCTAGCCTTGGGCGACTGTCTGTGAGGAGTTTGCAAATTCTCCCCGTGTCTGCTTACAGGGATGAACACAGAACTAGCCATTTGGATACAGAACTGGCTCAAAGGTAGAAGACAGAGGGATCTTGATCAGATGGGCCAAGGGGCTGAGAAGTGGCAGATGGAGTTTAATTCAGATAAATGTGAGGTGCTGCATTTTGGGAAAGCAAATCTTCGCAGGACTTATACACTTAATGGTAAGGTCCTAGGGAGTGTTGCTGAACAAAGAGACCTTCCTTTATTGGTCAGAGTATTGAGTACAGGAGTTGGGAGGTCATGTTGTGGCTGTACAGGATAATGGTTAGGCCACTGTTGGAATATTGCATGCAAGTCTGGTCTCCTTCTTATCAGAAAGATGTTGTGAAACTTGAAAGGGTTCAGAAAAGATTTACAAGGATGTTGCCAGAGTTGGAGGCTTTGAGCTTTAGGGAGAGGTTGAATAGGCTGGTGCTGTTTTCCCTGGAGCGTCGGAGGCTGAGGGGCGACCTTATAGAGGTTTACAAAATTAAGAGGGACATGGATAGGATAAATAGGTCTGGGTAGGTTGCTCTTCGGAGGGTTGGTGTGGACTTGTTGGGCCGAAGGACCTGTTTCCACACTGTAAGTAATCTAAAGAATCGAAAGACAAACAAGGTCTTTTCCCTGGGGTGGGGGAGTCCAGCACTAGAGGGCATAGGTTTAGGGTGAGAGGGGAAAGATATAGAAGAGACCTAAGGGGGAACTTTTTCACACAGAGGGTGGTACGTGTATGGAATGAGCTGCCAGAGGATGTGGTGGAGGTTGGTACAATTGCAACATTTAAGAGGCATTTGGATGGGTATATGAATAGGAAGAGTTTGGAGGGATATGGGCCAGATGCTGGCAGGTGGGGCTAGATTGGGTTGGGATATCTGGTCAGCATGGACTGGTTGGACCGAAGGGTCTGTTTCCATGCTGTACATCTCTATGACTCTATGACTGCATGATTGGGTTTCTTTTGGATGGTTGAGTTTCCTCCCACAGTCCAAAGTTGTGCAGGTTAGGTGAACTGGCCGTGCTAAATTGCTCATAGTGTTCAGGGATGTGTAGCTTTGGTGCAATAGTCAAGGGTACGTGTTGAGTAATAGGATAGGGGACTGTGTCTGGGTGGGTTACTCTTCAGTGGGTCAGTGTGGACATGTTGGGCTGAAGGGCCTGCTTCCACACTGTAGGGCTTCTATTCTATAGTGTGTGCATTAGGTATGGTTTTCCAAAGTCACCTCGATTCTAGTACGGTCCCAACAGACTCTCAGTTTGCAAACATATTTAATAAGGAGTGAAAGAGAGTACGAAGAACACCCAGTCAATTAGTTTAATATTAATCATCAGGAAAGTGTTGGAATCAATTACAAAGCCAGTCATAGCAATGCACTTGGAAAATAATAGCATGATCAGACAGAGTCAGCATGGTTTTATGAAAAATAAATTCTTATTAATTTTTAAGAGTTTTTTTGAGGATGTATCATATAAGATAGATAAGGGAGAATGAGTAGATGCAGTATACTTGGATTTCCAAAATAGCATTAGATATGGTTCCTCACAAAAAAATTGAGATACAAGATAAAGACTCATGGATTTGGGGGTCATATATTTGCAATGATAGAGGATTGCATTAATGGACAGGAAGAAGAGAGAAGGATAAATGGGCATTTTTCAATTGGCAGGCAGTGATTAATGGAATGCTGTTAAAGTCAGTGCTAGGACCTCAGTTACTTTCCACTCTATGTTAATAACTTCAACAAAGAGGTTGAGAGTAGTTGATCGGAGTTTGCACATTGAGCAAAGCTAGATGTGAATGGAAGTCATGAGGAGGGTTCAAAGAAGCTGTGAAAAGATATAGACAGATTAAGGGAGTGGACAGCTAGGTGGAAAACTGTGTGGAAGGTGTGATAAATCAAGCAATTTGCAGACCAGGCAATGAAATTGAGTTGAGGCGGAAGATCAACGATGAGAATGATAGAGCGGTCTTGAGGAGCCTTTTTTCTTCTTTCTCTTATTCACTCCCAGGAAGTGGGAATCACTGGCTGGGCCAGCATTCAATGCCCATCCCTAATTAGATTAGATTACATTAGATTACATTACAGTGTGGAAACAGGCCCTTCGGCCCAACAAGTCCACACCGACCCGCCGAAGCGCAACCCACCCATACCCCTACATTTACCCCTTACCTAACACTACGGACAATTTAGCATGGCCAATTCACCTAACCTGCACATCTTTGGACTGTGGGAGGAAACCGGAGCACCCGGAGGAAACCCACGCAGACACGGGGAGAACGTGCAAACTCCACACAGTCGCCTGAGGCGGGAATTGAACCCGGGTCTCTGGCGCTGTGAGGCAGCAGTGCTAACCACTGTGCCACCGTGCCGCCCACAACAGGCCAATTTGTCCTACAAGTCCACTCTGAAGAGTATCCCACCCAGACCCACTTTCCTACCCTATTATTCTACAATTGCCCTGACTAATGCATCTAATCTGTGCACCACTGAACAGTACGGGCAATTCAACATGGCCAGTTTACCTAATCTGCACATCCTTGGACTGTGGGAGGAAACCGGAGGAAACCCACACAAACACTTGGAGCATGTGCAAACTCCACACAGACAGTCGCCTGCGGCTGGAATTTAACCTGGGTCCCTGGTGCTGTGAGGCAGCAGTGCTAAGCAATGTGCCACCGTGCTACCAGTGCCCTGAGGACAATTAAGAGTCAACCACATTGCTGTGTATCTGGAGTCACACAAAGGCCTGACCAGATAAAGATGGCAGTTTCCTTTGCTGAGTGAACCAGATGGGTTTTTCTCTGACCATTGACAACAGTTTCATTGTCATGATTGGACATATTATTGCATTCAAATTCCACCATCTGCCACAGCAGAATTCAAACTGAAGTCTCCCAGAACATTAGCTGAGTTTCTGGATTAATTCTCCAGCAATAATAGCACCTCCTCTTAATTGGATCTATTCTTGCTCCTAGTATATGTTCTTATGCTGTTGTAAAGGAATTGGGGTCCAGGAGTGAGCAGGTTTTACTACACTTTATGTGGCATAGAGACTCAGTGGTTGACACTGCTAACACAGCACCAGGGACCTGAGTTCGATTCCACCCTTGGGTAACTGTCTGTGTAGAATTTGCACATTCTCCCAGGGTCTCTATGGGTTTCCTCCGAGTGCTCTGTTTTCTTCCCATCGTCCCAATATGTGTATGCTAGATGGATTGACCATGGGAAATTGCCCAGAGTGTCCAGGGATGTGCAGGCTGGATGGGTTAGCCACGGGAAATGTGAGCTTACAGGGAAAGGGTAGGAAAGTGGGACGCCCCTCAGAGGGTTGAGGTGGACTCGACACTGTAGGGGTGCTATGATTTATTGGACATTAGTGAGGCCATACCTGTAGATTTAAAGAAGAGACGAGAAGTTTTATTTTCTCAGAGGTTTATGAGTCTTTGCAGTTCCCTTCCTCAAAAAGCAGTAGACGGCAGACTCGTTTGATATGTTTAAGGCAGAGGCAGATAGATTCTTGGTTGTGGAGGGGATGAAATATTATCAGGGATATGCTGAAATGTAGAGGTCAGGTTAAAATCAGATCAGACATGATCTTAATGGATGACGGATCAAGCTGAGAGACCCATGTGGCCCACTCTTGTTCCTTATTCGTATGTTTGCAAAAAGGGTAGAGGCTGCAGTATATGAAGGAAATGATCATAGTGGAGGTAACAGGAGAGCAGTGCAGAACGTCACCATGAATTGTGTTGGATTGCTGGGACCTGGCAGTCTCAACATCATCACATCAGCAGAATGTCAGGTTGCCCACCACCTCTCCTGGCCCTCTCTGTCCTGCTCGGGGCTGTTCTCCCCCAATCACTCAAAGAGACAGACTGAGTGACATCAAAGGGGCTGGCACAACTGTTAGTGTTAGTGGCTGTAGTGTGCACTTCCACCCGTGCTGAGCACACAGGAGTGAGGACTGTGGGGGTACATCGTTCCAGAAGTAAGCTGCATGAAAATATTTTGGAGCTCACTGAGGGATAATCTCCAAGAACCTCCTAAAATAGACACTCCAAAATAGACAGCTGAAGGGGCAGCATCCGAGGAGCAGGAGATGCTGCCTGACCGGCTGTGCTTTTCCAGCACCACACTTTTCGAATCCGATCTGCAGCATCTGCAGTCCTCACTTTCTCCTACTTCAACATAAATACGAATTCAAGGGAAATCTGGTTCTTGCCTCGCCACAGATACTGCCAGATTCATTGTGTATTCCTCGGACAGCACATAGGTTGATTGTGACTTCCTTTGAGTTCTGGAAATTACCTTCTAAAACTCAGCATTCTCGATGTTTTCTAAAACTCAGCATTCTCGATGTTTTCCCACAGTGAGACATCTCTACATTATTATTTAGGTTAGTGTGTGCTACATGTTAGCCTTGACTGCAAAAGACATTAAAGAAATGTTGTGGATTTAGTATTGAGTTTAATTTAGATAAATGTGAGGTGTTGCATTTTGATAAGGCAAATCAGGTAATAGGGTTTTGGGGAGTGTTACTGAACAAAGAGACCCTCGAGTGCAGGCACTTGGTTCCTTGAAGGTGGAGTCACAGGTAGATAGAATAGTGAAGAAGGTGTTTGGTACACTTGCCTTCATTGGGCAGTGCATTGAGTCTAGGAGTTAGGATGCCATATTGTAGCTGTACAGGACATTGATTCGGCCACTTTTGGAAGACTGCATTCAATTCTGCTATATTCTGGTCTGCCTGCTATAGGAAAGGCGTTGTTAAACTTGAAAGGGTTCAGAAAAGATTTAGAAGGATGTTGCCAGGGTTGGAGGGTTTAAACGAAAGGGAGAGGTTGAATAGACTTGAGCTATTTTCCCTGGAGCACCAGAGGCTGAGGGGAGACCTTATAGAGATTTATAAAATCCATGTGGGGCATGGATAGGGTAAATAGCCAAGGTCTTTTTTGCAGGGTAAGGGAATCCAAAACTAGAGGGTATAGGTTTAAAAGTGAGAGGGGAAAGTTTTAAAAGCGCCCTAAGGGGCAATGTTTTCACACAGAGGTTGGTGTGTGTATGGAGTGAGCTGCCAGAGGAAGTGGTGGAGGCTGGTACATTTACAGCAATTAAAAGGCATCTGGATGGGTATATGAATAGGAAGGGGTTAGCGGTATACTGGCCAAATGCTGGCAAATGGGGCTAGATTACTTGAGGATATCTGATCGGTGTGGGCAAGTTAGACTAAACTGTCTGTTTCCATGCTGCATCACTCTATGACTGTAATTGGGTTTTACACAAAGGAGTCTTCAGCCCTGAACTAGGGCAAGAATGCACTTTTGCAACACATTGCTGTTAAGCAATATTGATATTACAAAGGTCAAATCGTTATCTTCTGTAATCTACTGGTACTAAAATGCAATCACAATTTGAACAATTGTGGCTGGTATCTATTTGTCAATGATTGGCAATGGATCAGGATCAATGAGGAAGCAAGAGCCGCAACCATCCCTTTGAGTGCTCTCATTTGCAGCATCCTCTGTAGTGTAACTGAAATATTCATTTTCATCTTCTAATGGAGTCTTATTGTTGGCAATCCTTCGTGCTTGTTAGACAGTGTACAGTGTCATCAGTTTTGACAGACCAAGGCTCTTCTGCTCATGAAGATAGTCATGTTCATTATTTGGGGTATTTCACATTCTGCTGAGGAGTCAGATTGGACTCAAAACCACCTTCCCATGTGGTTGATGATGCCCTCCAGCACATCTCCTCCATTTCATGCACCACTGCCCTTGAACACCACCTTTCCCAACGCAACAAGGACAGAACCCCCACCCCCCCATCCACCTTCCACCTCACCATGTAACACTTTGTCCTCTACCACCTCCACCACTAGAGATATATTTTCCTCCCCACTCCTATCAGCGCTCTCTACTGCATCTGTTGCACCCGGTGTGGTCTCCTTTACATCGGGGAGACAGGACGTCTCCTTGCGGATTGTTTCACAGAACATCTCTGGGACACCCGCACTCTCTAACCCCACAGCCCCATGGCTAAACACTTCAACTCTCCCTCCCACTCCTCCTCATATTCCGCCTTGGGACCCTGCAACTACACGGGATAAATGTGGATTTCAACAGCTTCCCCATTTCCCCTCCCCCTACATTATCCCAGTCCCAAGCTTCCAACTCAGCACCACCCTCCAGACTCGTCCCTCTGACCTATCACCTTCTCCCTCAACTTTATCCACCTATCGCTTTCCCAGCTACCTCTTCCTAACCCCACCCCCCTTCCCATTTATCTCTCTGCCCTGACCCGCAAGTTTCATTCCTGATGAAAGGCTTTTGCCAGAAATGTTGATCCTCCTGCTCCTCGGATGCTGCCTGACCTGCTGTGCTTTTCCAGCACCACACTCTTCGACTCAAAACCTTTAACCCTGTTTCCACCTCCACAGACATTGCCAGACCTGTCAAACTCCTAAGGCTGTTTCTGTTTTTATTGGGAAAGTTTTGTTGGGATCCGGTGGGTCCATAGGTGCCTGCTAAAGCTGATCTCTGACCTGAATGTTCCACTGCAAATAGAGCAAGAACTGGTTAATGGAAGTGTTTTGGGTGGGTTGCTGGTTTGGGATTTCCCTCATCTGATGTTTTTTTACTGCCTGTGATGTGCACCTATGTTTTGAGGCACTGATTGGCGCAGATGCTGTGATCATGGGTTACCTTCTCACAGGACCTGAAATCAATATTAAAACTCCAAAGTGAATACTAACATATTTGAGATTTTTTGAGGAGGTAATGAAGGTGGTCGATGAGGGTAGAGCAGTGGATGTTGTTTACATGGATTTTAGTAAGGATTTCGACAAGGACCCTCATGGTAGGTTTATCCAGAAGATTAACATACATGGAATCCATGGTGACTTAGCTACTTGGTTTCAGGATTGGTTGGCCCATAGAAGATAGAGGGTGGAGGTGGAAGGGTGTTTATCTGGCTGAAGGTCCGTGACTAGTGGTGTTCTGCAGGGATCCATACTGGGGATCTCTGCTGTTTGTGATTTATACAAATGACTTGGATGAACACGTAGATGGATGGATTAGTAAGTTTGCAGATGACAGAAAGATCAGTGGAGTTGTGGATAACATAGAAGGTTGTCAAAGGATACAGCGGGATATAGATCAGTTGCAGATTTGGGTGGAGAAATGGCAGATGGAATTTAATTGGGTAAATATGGGGTGCTGCACTTTGGGAGATCAAATGCTCATATTCATTAATTGGGGTATTTCACATTCTGATGAGGAGTCAGATTGGACTCAAAACCACCTTCCCACGTGGTTGATGATGCCCTCTAGCACTTCTCCTCCACTTCATGCACCACTGCCCTTGAACACCACCTCTCCCAACACAGCAAGGACAGAACCTCCCTGCCCCCCCCCCAGTCCTCAGCTTCCACCCCACCAACCTCCGCATATAACGCATCATCCTCTGCCACCTCCACCACCACCAAACGGATCCCTACTAGAGATATATTTCCCTCCACACCCCTATCAGCGCTCCGGAGAGACCATTCCCTCCGCAACTCCCTCATCAGGTTCACACCCCCCACCAGCCCATACCCCACCCCTGGCACCAGCTGTGTTTTTCCAGCACCACACTCTCCGACGTTGAGTACAAGAGTCAGGATGTCATGTTCCAGCTTTATCAAACTTTGGTTAGGCCAGAGTTAGAGTATTGTGTTCAATTCTGGTCACCACATTACTAGTGGTGTTCTGCAGGGATCCATACTGGGATCTCTGCTGTTTATGATTTATACAAATGACTTGGATGAACACATAGATGGATGGGTTGGTAAGTTTGTAGATGACAGAAAGATCAGTGGAGTTGTGGATAGCATAGAAGGTTGTCTAGGGATACAGCGGGATATAGATCAGTTACAGAAATGGGTGAAAAATGACAGATGGAATTTAATTGAGCAAATGTGAGGTGCTGCACTTTGGGAGGTCAAATGTTAAGGGAAAGTATACAATTAATGGCAGGACCCTGAACAGGACTGATGTAGAGAGAGATCTTGGGGTCCTAGTCCATAGCTCCCTGAAAGTAGCTACACAAGTAGATAGGGTGGTAAAGAAAGTGTATGGCATGCTTGCCTTTAATGATCAGGGCATTGAGTACAAGAGGAGAAAGTGAGGACTGCAGATGCTGAGATCAGAGTTGAAGAGTGTGGTGCTGGAAAAGTACAGCTGGTCAGGCAGCATTCAAGGAGCATGAGAGTCAACGTTTCGGCCATAGCTTATGCTTGAAACATTTACCCTCCTGCTCCTTGGACGCTGCCTGACCAGCTGTGTTTTTCCAACACCACACTCTCCGACATTGAGTACAAGAGTTAGGCTGTCATGTTCCAGCTTTATCAAACTTTGGTTAGGCCACACTTAGAGTATTGTGTTCAATTCTGGTCACCACATTACAGGAAGGATGTGGAGGCTTTGGAGAGGATGCAGAAGAGGTTTACCAGGATGCTGCCTGGATTAGAAAGTATGAGCTATAAGGAG
Organism: Chiloscyllium plagiosum; assembly: GCF_004010195.1. NCBI lineage: Eukaryota > Metazoa > Chordata > Chondrichthyes > Orectolobiformes > Hemiscylliidae > Chiloscyllium > Chiloscyllium plagiosum. The sequence goes on from NC_057732.1 coordinate 4,479,231, forward strand.
AGGCTGGAAAAACTCAGGTTATTTTCTCTGGAGCAATGGACGCTGAGGAAGTTTATAAAATTATGAGAGGCATAGATAGGGTTGACAGAATCTTTTACCCAGAATTGAAATATCTCATACCAGGGGCATGCATTTAAGGTGAGGGGGGAAGTTCATAGGAGATGTGAGGGGAAAGTCTTTTTACAAAGAGTGGTAGGTGCCTGGAACGCACTGCCAGTGGAGGCCGATACACTAAGGGTGTTTAAGGGGCTTTTAGTGAAGCACATGAGAATGCAAGGATGGATTAATGTGTACCATTGGCAGACAGAAGGGATTAGTTTAATTCGCCACAACATTGTGGGCTGATGGGCCTGCTCCCTGTGCTGTATTGTTCTATGTTCTATGAAGCCTTCAGGAGTTTGTGTGAGAAATAGAAGCAGGACTAGACCATGTGGCCAAGCCTTTGACTGCAGTGTGCCCAAGACTCTGTTGGCGATCAGTTTTGGTAAGTGAATGTTCGGCATTCTGGCCGTAATCCCAAATCAAACAACAAGAAGGTACAAAGGTCTCATCTCCTGAAGGTTTGTGATAAAGAGATGGGGAAAGAATGCTGGTCAATCAATCTTCCACAGAAACCCTTCACAAATATTGACCAGAGATGCTGATCAAATCGTCAGCAACAATTAGGGAGTAGCAACAACACAGACCAATATGTAAGAAGCTGCAATTAAAGACATTAGTCAGAATGATTTCTTTTGACTTCCAACCAGAGAGAACATTGTAGCTTTAGCAGTAGGTTTTAGCTGATTTATTTGTGGTGCGGTTTTCCAATCAGACATTTCCCCTGCACACAGGAAGCATTTTTTCCAATACTTTGTTTAATGTGGCTCAGTCGTACTCAGAGCTTGTCACAGAGAAGGTAATGGAGGGGCTCCATTGTATAACGCTAATGAAACCGCCTGGGATCAGACGCAGCCCAGCCAATGACTGTCATTCCGTCTATGCTTGGCAAGTCTGAGAGGTGGGCAGGAAATATAGAGTGACCAAGGAACCAGAAAAGGTGCATGCAGAATTCAGGGAAGCCCAAACTAACACTGAGGGTATCAAACTGCCTGAGGTAGCTTCTTTAATCAACAATTCAGAGTTTTTTTAAAAAAATTCATCCATGGGATGTGGGCATCGGAATCTAGGCCAGCATTTATCTTATTGCCTAGAGGGCAGCTAAGAGTCACTCACATTGCTGTGGGTCTGGAGTCACATGTAGGCCAGACTAGGGAAGGATAGCAGTTTTCCTCCCTACAGGTGAGCCAGGGGCATTTCCAATGGATTTGTGGGTAATTCCACATTTCTTTTCTTGAATTCAAATTCCACCGTCTGCCATAGCAGGATTCGAACCTGGATCCCCAGGACATTACCTGGGTTTCTAGATTAACAATCCAGCACCAACACTGCTAGGCCATCGCCTCTCCTTATTAAACACCTCTGGAACAGCTTGGACCTGAACCCAGGCCTCCTGGCTCAGAGGTAAGGGCATTACCACTGCGTTACAAGAACTCCTCATAGTGCCTGACTCCTTTTTACTAGACCATGTTTGGCTGTGACCTCATTACCTGCCCTTGTCACCACGGGAGATGTGTTCAGATTCCTGCCACCACTTCTATCCTCAATCGATTTATGATGTCTGAATAATGAGCACATTACCAGCAAATGTCTTGGTGAATGTTACCGCATTGTGCTGCACTGTTTCGGACAAGTTTTTGAATTTTTTTTTAATGATACTTGAATGACTGCTAGGAAATTCTCTCACTCTCTGCACAGTCCCGGTCAGTGAGGGAGAAGATCCCATCAAAGTATTCACTTTACAATTTTCACCGATCACCAACAAAGTCCAACAAGTCCACACCGACCCTCCGAAGAGTAACCCACCCAGACCCATTTCCCCCTGACTAATGCATCTAGCCTGACCTGGACATCTTTGGACAAATTTGATTGAACGTTTTGAGAAGGTGGCCAGGCATGTAGATGAGGGAAGTGCTGTTGATGTAGTTTATGTAGATGACAGCAAAGCCTTTGACAAGGTACCACATGTAAACCCATAGAGAAGGCATGTGCACATGGATACAGGTTAATTTGATAAAGGGGGTTCAAAATTGGCTCGGTTATAGGATACAGAGGGCTGTTTTAGTGTCTGGGAGGGTGATAGAGGCAAATTACTTCCTATCCTCTGAAAAAGTACTTATATAGGCACAAGGCTACGGGCTATGTGCTGGTAAATGGGATTAGGTTGAAGGTCAGCTATTTCTCACTTGCTGCTCCAGACTTGATGGGCCAAAAGGCCTCTTCGACTAGTCATGAGCAAGCAACATGAATTATGGCAGGAGGGATTGATCATTTCCCCTCTCCCCCGTCCCTGTTTGATTAATACTTTCTTTAATTAGTTTCCGGCTCCAACACTGCAGGTGCTGGCAAATCAGCAGAAAACTTATTCTAATAAGTCTGGTGCCAGGCATGAGAAGGAGTCAACCACTTCATAGAATCCCTACAGTGTGAAAGCAGGCCATTCAGCCCAACAAGTCCACACTGACCCTCCAAAGAGCATCCCATCTAGATCCACCCTATCCCTGTAACCCTATGTCTCCCATAGCTAATCCACTTAGCCTGCACATCTGTGGATACTATGGGCAAATTAGCATGGCCAATCCACCTCACCTGCAGATCTTTGGACTGTGGGAGGAAACCATTGCAGACACAGGGAGAATGTGAAAACTCCACACAGACAGACACCCGAGGGTGGGATCGAACCTGGGTGCCTGGAGGCGTGAGACTGCAGTGCTAACCACTGAGCCACCCACTTGTTGAAACGTTAGCACAAAGATACTGCTGGGGGCAATAAAATGGCTATAGAAGGGCAGTGAATAATCACGAAGCACAAAAAACACTGGGTAGGAGAACATTTCCTGTGCTGAGTCCCAGTAGCTGCAGGGAATGTTCCGGAGGTGACAGATGGAGCTTGACTGTGAGGGAAGGGAAGCGACGTGAGGGGGGCACTGTGAAGACTGCGGTCAATGCAGGTTGTTTGTGGGAGGGTGCAGTGTTTCCAAAGCTCTCCCACTCTTCAGCAGGTTGGGAGTGGTCTTTCCTTACCTTGAACAGCGTTGTGTTGGAGGCTAATTGGCTGACTAGTCAAAATTTTCACAGTAACTGGGACTAACAGGTTGATAGAAGGCAAACCTGAGGACACTACCCTTTTCTCAGTTAGCAGTGTCTATGTGACAAAGAAATCAGAAGACACAGAGAGCGAGAGAGATTGGTTAGAACTTTTCCCGAGCTGGAGTAAGGACGGATAAGGAGGGGAGGGGATCATGGGATACAGTGATTATAATAAGGTCAGCCAGCTGGACCTCATAGAATATGAAATAGAGTCATACAGTCATAGAGATGTACAACATGGAAACAGACCCTTCGGTCCAACTTGTCCATTCCGACCAGATATCCCAACCCAATCTAGTCCCACCTGCCAGCACCCGGCCCATATCCCTCCAAACCAATTCTATTCATATACCCCCATCCAGATGCCTTTTAAATGTTACAATTGTACCAGCCTCCACCACTTCCTCTGGCAGCTCATTCCATACACGTACCACCCTCTGTGTGAAAAAGTTGCCCCTTAGGTCTCTTCTATATCCTTCCCCTCTCACCCTAAACCTTTGCCCTCCAGTTCTGGACTCCCCCACCCCAGGGGAAAATACTTTGTCCATTTATCCTATCCATGCCCTCATGATTTTATAGACCTCTATAAGGTCATCCCGCAGCCTCCGATGCTCCAGGGAAAACAGCCCCAGCCTGTTCAGCGTCTCCCTACAGCTCAAATTCTCCAACCCTGGCCAACATCCTTGTAAATCCTTTCTGAACCCTTTCAAGTTTCACAACCTCTTTCCGATAGGAAGGAGACCAGAATTGCACGCAATATTCCAAAGAACTATGAACCTGCACTCAAAGTTTTCTTTGTTCAGCAACACTCCTTAGGAATTTACCATTAAGTGTATAAGTTTCGCTTTCCCAAAATGTAACACCTCTCATTTATCTGAATTAAATTCCATCTGCCACTTCTCAGCCCATTGGCCCATTTGATCAAAATCCCGTTGTAATCAGAGGTAACCTTCTTTGCTGTCCACTACACCTCCAATTTTGGTGTCATCTGCATAATGACTCTATACTAACTATACCTCTTAAGCTCACAACAAATCATTTATATAAATGCCGAAAAGTAGTGGACCCAGCGCCGATCCTTGTGGCACTCCACAGGTCACAGGCCTCCAGTCTGAAAAACAACCCTCCACCACCACCCTCTGTCTTCTACCTTTGAGCCAGTTCTGTATCTAAATGGCTAGTTCTCCCTGTATTCCATGAGATCTAACCTTGCTAACCAGTCTCCCATGGGGAACCTTGTCGAACACCTCGCTGAAGTCTATACAGAAATTGCTGGAAATGCTCAGCAGATCTGGCAGCAACTGTAGAGAGTAATCTTGTTCTGGCTGCCCAGTTATAGGAAGGATATTATTAAGCTGGAGAGAATTCAGAAGAGATTCATCAGTATGTTGCCAGGTGTGGAAGGTTGGAGTTATAAAGAAAGGCTGGGACTTTTTTTCACTGGAGCGTAGGAGGTTGAGAGGCGACATTATAGAAACTTATAAAATAATGAGAGGAATAGATGGAGTTCACGGTAGTTGCCTTTTCTCTAGGATGGGGGATATCAAGACTTCGGGGCACATTTTCAAGGTGAGAGGACAGAGATTTAAAAAAATATATGAGGGGCAAATTTTTTACACAGAGGATGGTTCGTGTATGGAATGAAGGAAGTGGTGGATGTGGGTACAATTACAATGTTTAAAAGACATTTGGATAAGGGCATGATAAGGAAAGGTTGGAGGGATATGGGCCAGGAGCAGGCAGATGGGACTGGTTTGGATTGGAATTTTGGTCAGCATGGACTACTGTAGTTAGACTGAACAGTCTGTTTCCTTGCTGTGTGACTCTATGACTCCATTAACGTTTTGAGTGACATACAAGGATGAATATCCCATGGTCACCTCCCCTCCTTATCTCTCCTTACTCCAGCTAGGGAAGGTTTCTGATCAATTTCTGTCTCTCCGTAACTGCCAACTGAATGTCTGACTCAGTGAGAGGCTATGCTGCTGTCAAAGTCTATGCATTTGTAAATAAAGGGTGATCGGTGATGGAATACCAGCCTCTGAGGGGTTATTACAATGGGTGAGGTAAAGTTGATGAGGTGATTAGGAGGAAGGGTCAGGGAGTGGTTGCTATCAGGAAGGGAGGGGATGAGAATTCCTAATGAACAACTGATTAATGACATCATTCACATTCATAGGTACTCATTTATATGACTGTGAACTATGGTTCAAGTGTTTCAGTCATATCATCTGTTATCTGGGTTGGATTCACCACAATTACCTATATCGACGACAAGATATTATACAGCAGATTTTCACAGTGTCACGTTGGAAGCTTTGTGACTGATCCAACTGAATGGTTTGCTAGGCCATTGCAGGGGGCAATTTAGAGTCAATCACATTTCTGAGGGTCTGGAGTCACATGTAGTCCAGACCAGGTGAGGAAAGTTTCCTTTCCTGAAGGGCATTAGTGAACCTCTTTGAGTTTTTCTGACAATTGCCAATGGATGCATGGTCATCACTAGATTTTTAATTCCAGATTAGATTAGATTCCCTACAGTGTGGAAACTGGCCCTTCAGCCCAACAAGTCCACACTGACCCTCCGAAGAGTAACCCACCCAGACCCATTTCCCTCTGACTAATGCACCTAACACTATGGACAATTTAGCATGGCCAGTTCACCTGACCCGCACATCTTTGGACTGTGGGAGGAAACCCACACAGACCCGGAGAGAATGTGCAAACTCCACACAGACAGTTGCCCGAGGCTGGAATCGAACCTGGGACCCTGGTGCTGTGAGGCAGCAGCACTAACCACTGAGCCATCGTGTCACCCAGATGTTCTTTTATTGAATTTGAGTCCCACCATCCACCATGGCGGGATTGAAACCCAGGTCCCCAGAACATTAACAACCTAGAGGCTGTCACCCTCCCTTCAAAAGCGGTTCAAGAAGGCAGTTCACCACCACCTTCTCAAGGGCAATTAGGGAGGGGCAATAACGTTGGCTTCATCCAGCCTACATTCCATGGATGAACAGGAAAAAAAGTTTATAATTTATAATTGGAACACAGGCGATAAAAGACCAAACTTGCATTTCTCCAGCATCTCTCACCACTTCAGGGCACCCCAAAGTGCTCCACAGCCAACAATGGACTATTGCAGCGTATATATCGGTACAATGCATGAAACGCAGAAGCTAATTTATACACAGCAAACTCTTCTCAGTGGCAATGTGATGATGACCAGGTAATCTGCTTTTGTAGTGTCGGATTATAATCACTCAGGACTTTGAGAACTCCTGCCAATCGTGCCACATCTGCCTCAGAGAGCATGGGGGCGGGGGAGATGGGGAAGGTGCTGCTGGTGCTGGGGGTGTCTCAGTGTACTTTAAAGCACGCTGCCTCCAACACTCCTTCAGTACTGCACAAGAGTGTCACCTCTGCATTAAAGGCTCACGCCTCCAGGGTGTGGTTTGAAGCCACAATCTTGTGATTCAAGTGAAATTGCAACACAATGACGGCATAAGAAGTATTCTTTCCATGATGTGCTCTTGGAATGTGACGCCCCTCCCTAGTTGCCCGTGAGATGTATCAGCAATTATTGGTGGGTTTGGACACCAGAAGATAATTGAAGTGGCCTTCATTAAACTAACCACAATCAGTAAACAATATTATATTTTGAAATACAAGTTAGAATAAAAAATATTGATAGATGAACCCCACACTCCATTAATAAATTCATTTATTTTCAGGAAATATTTATGAATCAAATGCAGTCTGTGGCTACCCTTTCCACTAAGTCCCACTGGAATTGCAATAATTACCAGCAGCTGATTGGATCCCAGTCAATGGTATAGAATCTGCAGACGATTATAGGTCAGTCGGTTTCTGAGATATAAATAAATCAAATGCATGATTGAACCATTCGCATTCATGAAGCTTTTGCTGGTTTAGGTGTTCCTCGATGCCCACGCGACACAATAGTTTCAGTCACAGATTGTTGGGTGCTCAGTGAATGATTCTGCTCCTGGCCAAGGGCTCCAAAAAGGACAGCACTGGAACCCTTTAGCACCATGTCCTTCACGTCACACACACTATACCAAGTGTAGTCACCAATTCACCAGGTTCACCCAGAGGGAGGGGCGCCTGGGAGACTTCTCTCCCACAGAAAGCGGTTGAGGTCAAAACATTGAATGTTTTCAAGAAGGAGTCAGGTATAGTCCTTAGAGCTAAAGGAAATAGGGAGAAAATGGGAACACTGGATGATCAGCCGTGATCATGCTGAATAGTGGTGCAGGTTTGAAGGCCTAATGTCAAGATTAGAGTGGTGCTAGAAAAGCACAGCAGGTCAGGCAGCATCCAAGGAGCGGGAAAATCGAATTTTCACGCAAAAACCCTTCATCAGGAATTGAGCTTTTGCCCAAAACATCGATTTTCCTGCTCCTCGGATGCTGCCTGACCTGCTGTGTTTTTCCAGCACCATTCTAATCTTGACTCTGACCTCCAGCATCTGCAGTACTCACTTTTGCCTCAAAGGCCAAAGGGCCTACTCCTGTTCTTATTTTTGATGTTTCTATGGTGATCCTGGAGGAGTGCTTCTTCACTGTTTTTCCAGTTTGACTCTATTTTGTCGCCTCAACTTTGTGTGACTCAGGGGAGCTGACAGGGTGGGGAGGAGAGGTTTTCCACTGAGCAGGGTTTTTGTGGGTTGGGGAGAAGGTGGGGATGTGGGGAGGTGAAAGAGGCAATAGGTTCAACATCTTAGAGATGATTAGATCCTGAAGCAGGGGAGAGGGAGGTACACTGTGGTGGAATTGTTGAAACTGTGAGGATTTTTTTTATAAATGACTGAACACCTTATAGCAGCTTTTTAAAATTTGTCACAGCAATCAAGCCTCAAAGATTTGTCCACTGAGAGGAGAAAAGGGATTTAAAGAGGCCAAGCAGATGCAGTAAGCCAGTCTGATCTCCACAGCAACCATCGCTGCCTCAGAGCTCAGAACTCCAAGGTCTCTTCCCACAAACCCACTGGGTGTCACAGATGGTGAGGCCTTTTGCTGAAGGCTTCAGACTTTACAGATTAATCTCTTGGAAGCTGCTGTGAGCAATCAGAGAGAAACAACTGGGATGTCGATGCTGAAATTTTGTTTTGTTTTCCATTTTTGGTTACTCGTGATAAATATATTGGAGATGACACAAAATCTATTTTGGAATGGGGTTGTTGGAAAATTGACATTTTTTTAAATTCAGCGGTTTCAGGCTTCTCCCTGTGGTGGTGAGTTCGATATTCTCATCACTCTCTGCATAAAGAGGTTTCTACTAAGTTCTCAGTTGGATTTTTTAGGGGCTGACTCATATTGCTGGAGTCTAATTTTGCTCTTCCCAAGAAAAGGACACATTCTCTCTGTATCCGTTCCATCGATCCTTTCCTCATTTGAAAGACCTTTATTTCATCACCCTTCAGCCTTCCCTCTCTTTATAAAAAGAGAATTTTGCCTGTTTATCCCTTCCAGTTGTGTAAACCCAGATATTTCCTGGATCATCTTTGCAATGGTGACTCACCTTCCTGATGACTGAGTGCTTTGCTTGAGCACGTCAGAGGGCTGGTAAGAATTCCAAGTAATATCCCAGACAAACAGAGCAGATTTTCTTCTGATAAATTAACCCTGCAGTTACATTGGTCAACATTACTGCTATGAGCCTATCTCTCCAAGCTTTGGTCCTTAGCTGAATGTAAATGCCTCCATCCCTCCTCCCCCCACCCATTACAGCTGCTCTGTAAGATGGAAACACGGGCTCCTGACCCAATTTTCTGTGCGCCTCTTGAGGTGAGGAATGGAAGTGTGCTGGGCCACGTCCAAAAGTATGGCCGCCAACCAGCATGTCCATGGTGCCGTGGCATGCCCCCTAGCGTTTGTCAGTGGAGTGAAGGGAAGGTGTGTACTGATCCTGTCCACTTGAGGTCATTTAGTTTAAATGTTCACAAAGTGCTGGGTGCAGAGGGGATTGTGATTATTTTGAGAAGGGTACGTGGGTTTCTGGAGTTGTCTGTTCCTGACCAGCTGAAGGCAAGTGGGTATAGAATGGAGAGCCAGTTGCAGCAGCGCCCCCAGGCACCACTCCATTCGAGAGCTGAGGATGGGGTCAAAGAGGTTTCAAAGGAGGTGCCCACAGCACTGTGTGACTGCTGGAAGGAGAGGGTATTCAACATTTGGATATCAAATGGACGTGCCTCCCTTCTGGCATCACCGAGGCAAGGTGACCACAGGACAAGGCTGCCAATTGCCATAAAATGCCATCTGTCCAAAAGGAAGGCTACAGTTGGCAGTGGGCAGTTCAACTGTCAAATGGGCTAGGTGGAGTTGAGATTCCCAAAAATTCGACATTCCCAAAAATGTACTTTTAGACGATGAGTTGCTGTTTGAGAATGAGACCCATTTGCATTTCAAGAGGCAAGTGTGTAATCCCAGTGAAGCCAGAAACAGAGAATATAGGAGCAGGAGTAGGCCATTCAGCCCTTTGAGCCTGCCCTGCTATTCAATATCATCATGGCTGATTACCCAACTCAATTCCCTGTTCCCATCATACCCTTGATCCAAGAACTATGTCTAACTCTTTCTTGAAAACATTCAATGTTTTGGCCTCAACCAGTTCCTGTGGTGGAGAATTCTACAGGCTCACCTGTCTCTGGGTAAAGAAATTTCTCTTCATCTCAGTCCTAAATAGCCTACCCTGTATCCCTAGACTGTGACCCCACCCCTCACCCCACCCTCATTATAGAGATCCCCCCATCATTGGCAACATCTTTCCTGAATTTACCCTGTCTAGTCTTGTTAGAATTTTATAGGTTTCTATGACATCCCTTTTCATTATTCTAAACTCCAGTGAATATAGTTATAATCGATCCGGTCTCTCTTCATACGTGAGTCCTGGAAATCAATCATAGAGAATTATTAATCCTATCTGGGGAAAGAACCCTCGAGCACTCTTCCCTTGAGTTTCCTGATGTCGTTGTTAAATATAGCCTATATGGATTAATTAGTATTACCTGATTTCCTCAGTGTGGAGAAGTGAGTGACTAAAACGTCCTGTGTGGCATCGTTTGCATGACAGTCATTTGGTTGCACACCTGCACACGAGTCGATATAACACGTCAACCAGTACCCTAACTGGCTGTGTGCACTTTAGAGTTATTGTAAAATCCTGCGGCTGAACTGGGCTTCTGCTGGGGCCTATGAAGTAAGTCTCCCATACTGCTTGGGACTGGAACAGCAGAGCAAGCTTGTATTTTCTACGACGGCTTGGCACCAACTTGTAGGAAGTTGCTGATCGTCTGAGATCTCCACATTGCTTGCAGAGTGCTGAATTGTAACCTTGGTGACCACACGCGGGGACAATTCCTTCTCCCTCTCCCGGATGATTGCAATTCACCCTGGAGTAAAGTTCCACAACTGGAAGAGGAAATAAAAAGAAAGCTGGATCAATTCTGGAAACAAGGATGCATTTGCTTCAGCAGCAGTTTTTGTGGTTTAGGTGGTTTGTTCACCTACTCCTCACGGGGTCGGTCAGTGAGAGTGTGTGCGATTGTGTGAAATGACTCATGTCATTGATTGGCTCACTGCGCATCACTCTTCAATTTCCATCCTGTTATATAATGGGAGAGTGAATTGTTCAAGCCCTCAATGTTCTACTATCCAAGGTCACAGTTATCCTCTCAGTGTCAATGGAGACACTTACCTGTCTGAGGGGTGTGGGGTGGGGCCGGAGTGAATCAGGCTTCACGGTGAGGGTGTGGACCTCTGTACATTATCTGTAGCCAAACTCTAATAGCTGGGGGAAGCTGTTGATCCCAACACTCGATTATTCCACACTGAATCTGCCTGTGTTTCACCATCTTTCCATTGTTCCAAAATCAGGGGATTGAATCCAGAGGTCTGGTGGGGGTTTGGGATGTAATGGCAATTACTTTTGGCTTTGGGTCTTATGACTACAAACAAGTCAGGATCCTGACAGTTAGATGTGAAAATGCCCTACTCTTATTGTCCTTGTGCTTGCCATCCCACCAGTATTTGAGTACAAATACTGAGGTCCATATTGTGAGTTCAACCATTCAACATCTGACTTGACTGGACACCATAAAGCAGAGCTCCCTTCACTGAAAGTGACCACTCTCCAAGTCATTTTTGACTTCTCCTTTCTGCAGCAACCCATCTGCCTCCCTAACAACCCACAAACTCCAACCTCCCATTTCCAATCCATGGAACCCACGGATTACACTGTCACCAAGAATAATACTTCTTCCACTTCCCTCCCTTCCAATAACCTCTGGGCCAATAACGCTGGAATATTGAGCCTATGTACATGGCTTGACACTGACACTGAAGCTCATATACCACATTACTTTTTGGGGCATATAGTCCTTATATATTCCTGGCATCACACGGGCATAGAAATTCATATACCACATTACTCATTGGGACATACAGCCCCTATATACCTGGCATCATACTGGCACTAAAATCATAAGCACATTCCTCTTTGGGACATTTTGCTCCTATGTTCTGAGGAAGGGTCACTAGACCTGAAACATTAACTCTGGTTTCTCTCCACAGATGTTGCCAGACCTGCTGAGCTTTTCCAGCAATTTCTGTTTCTGTCTCAAATTCTTGAGGCGTTTTACCCTTCCAGGGTAATTGTGGAGTAGACTGGGTACTTTTCAGAACCAAATGTGGTGGCCTAAAGCTCAATTGTAACAGTGTGTAAAATAAAGTGAGTGATGATCAGATTGTCAGGTGGTGCCCTATTTCGATATGTTTCAATGATCCAATGACTTAGGCCTGGTTTATGAGAGTTCTGATAGGACAATCCTGGAATTGGGGTATGTAGGAATCTTGATGTAGTCCACTGAGTAGTGAAAGAACACAAGGTGGAATTTCCCCTCCTGATCTGAGCAAAGGCAAGAAAGGTGGGAAATTGTGGTGAGAAAACATCAGATTGTCAACTCGAAGGAATATTATACAATTTTCCCTTCGAGCCTGAAGTAGTGATTTCAGAATCTCGCCATTGAGCAATGATGACCTTATTTCCATGCATTTGTAACTGATTCAAGCTCGAATTCATCTTATTTCTCCACCATTTCCAAATTCTCCTCCTGTTCCCTAAGAACGTAAACAGCACCAATTCCCGATGTTGTAAACCCGAGCGGGTACCTGGAGGTGCGACTTGGCCTTTATCCAGACCACCTCCTCACCACAACATCCCTGCCCAGTCCATGGCCACCATCTTCCATCTGCTCCCGTCCACAGGCAGGTTGGAACTGGCCTCACCGCATCATGGCGCCCTCTCTCAGGTCAGCTCTTTACTGTGGAGCTGGGAGTGTAGCTATCACTTATGTACTTCTGCCAGGACCTCCAGGGACACATACACATCTCGTGCATTCACACACAGGAAGCGTCTAATGGCTTGTTGCTTTGCACTCACTCACTTTGCGTTCACTGAAATGCACACTCACTGACCTCAGCACAGATTCACACAGCCTGCCAGCTTCCCCTGTGGGGCTCACAATACTTTCTAAGTCTTCAGGGTTCAGTTCCAAGCTGCCAGCCTCTGTGGCTGGCATTGTTTCCCGAAGGAAAGACAGGCAGTTTGTGGGGCAGTTTTAAACGGTCAGGGGGCTGCACGTGTGGCTCTGTCAATGTCACACCAGCAGTTTCCGCAGCAAACAAACTGCATGTGCTTCAAACACATGGCCATTATTGAAAGTCCTGGGACAGGCTAAGCAAAGACATGCCAGAGAATTCCTAGAGACCTGGCACTCCAACCACAACACCATAAACAAACACATAGATCTAGATACCCTCTATCAACCCCCCAGAAAATGAACAGGAAATGACATCACCACAAACCCCAGGAACCCCATCCAGGAGAAAGATATAAATAGAAAGCAGGAGACAACAGCTTCGCTTCACTTGGAGGTCGCCACTGATGATGTTACCTAGCCAGGTAATGAAACGTCTGGATATCAAACCTACAGCTCAGCGAGCAAACCTACACCCTAAACCTCAACCTGAGCTACAAACCTTCACAAACCTTGCAAATTAATGAAAGTCAAAGGGAGCAGTCCTGAGTGGAATGATGGGGGATGGCAGTCAGTCAGGGAATACGGACGCTGTTAATTAATGGGCTTGTCCAATTCCTGACCAGGGAGTTGGCAGCAATCAGTCAGGGGCTTGGTCCAGATCCTGGTAGTCTGTGGAGTGGACCATGGTCAGTCCTGCAGATCAAATGAAAATAGTCTGGGATTACAGATAGAGGTTAGCAGGTGGTTGCTATGGAGACCTCAGTCTGGGGGCTGGGATGTGGCACATGGTGTTGTCCTGCCAAGTCAGGCCAGGGGATGAGTCACAGTCAGTCCTGGGGATTTGGTCAGTAATGGCTTATCAGATGGCAATCCATGGAATCCTAGGGATAGCCAGCAATCAAATCTGGGGAGAGGCTTCATAGTATTGGGTGGCTGAGAGAATGGTGACAGTGAGAGGGAACAACTGGCAATGGTCTAGTGGGTATAGTGATTGTAATGAAGTCAGTCAGTTGGACCTTATTGAATATGGTTTCCCTGACTGGGGCTGTTAACTGGGTTCAATCAGGGAGCCCTGGCTGACAGATATAAGCAGAAGTGTCAAAGATTCTGTTGACTCTGAGGGAGCTGGATCAGTGTCAAGGTCTCCCCTTCTGTAAATAAAAGAGTAACTTGCTGACAGGATACCAGCCTCTGTGGAGTTATTTCAGTGGGTCCACAGAACACAAAGGAGTAGACAGGGAGCTCCAAAAGTGGGCATGGGGTGTTGGTGACTCTGACTTCTTCATGGGGAGGGTACACGGCCAACCAACACATGAGAATTTACAAACTCAAGGATGCTGCATGGTCCATAGGGATAGTGATACAAAGGAGGCCAGCAGAAACTGGGCTGAGAGGCTGAGAGGTCGTTGGGGCCACAGAGACAGCAACACAAAAGAGAACATGAGGAACTGAAGGAGGAGAAAACAGGAGAAACCTGCAATTCACTGCCATTGAAACAAAATTGGAACCTTGCTATGTTGAATTGAAAGTCAATTGTGCAATAACTACTCAAAATGGCTGACAAGGGCTTATGGCTGAAACGTCAACTCTCCTGCACCTCGGATGCTGCCTGACCTGCTCCAGCACCACACTCTCGACCCTAATCTCCAACATCTGCAGTCCTCACTTTCTCCCTGGCCTGGCTTGCAGACTGGGCTGAAGAAGTGATCTCTTTTACTTCAGGGTGGAGTAAGACTTTTGAAAGTCAGGTAAACAAGTATAATCTTACACTTGAGGGTTTCCACCTCACAAACATGTTCCATATCTAGCACCAGAACAGGATGCTTCAGAGCTACCACATTCACTCATAGGACTGTAAGTATGTAAGGCCATGGTATGTGACATGGAAGGGGCCCTCTTCTTTGTGAGGTGTTGCCTATCATGGTGGCATACTGGCAGAATTCTACTCTCCCATTGTAACATGGAAAACTTGGTTGTACATTTGAATAAGTGACATACCTCAGAGCTCCTTACTGAAGCATAACAATGACCTCCTTGAGGAGCCTCCATGGCACTTGCATGAGGGCATAATATGACACTTTATTGTGATTGGTGTGAGGGTCAAGTTGGCGGAATAGTGTTCTCTTTCTGACATTCTCCAGTGATTACGCATCTCACATGGAGATCACCAGAGCTGGAGTGATTGTGGCTTTGGTATAACAACAAAGGGAACATTGATTAAAAACAATACTTAATTTGGAAGCCCATCAGGAACACCAACCTCTGGTGGCTGATGCACAACCTCCAGAGGGAGAGAAGAGAAGGTGAAGCTACACCAAAGAGGTACAGGAGAATGATCAGACCCCGGGCCTACAGCGAAGTTGTTCTTTTTTAACACTCTGAAACATAGTGCAAACACTGATTAAAGGTGTCCCAGGTCATCATCACCAAACTGTGTGACCTGCTGGATCAGGTGTGGTACTCAGAAAGACTGGGTGGCCAATGTCCCATTCAGTTAGAGACAAAAACTGCAGATGCTGGAATCTAAACTCGATAAACAGGATACCCTGAAAGAACACAGCAAGCCATCAGGTAGTGGGTATGATCTGTTTGGCCAATGGGAAGGTTATTTAAAATTCAAGAGCTCAATGTTAAGTCCTCTGCGTTGTAGGCTGCCCAGGCGGAAGATGAGGTGTCATTCCTCTCATTTGCAGTCTGATTTACTGATGGACATGTCGGAGTGGGAGGGGGAATTGAAATTTCAATTTCCACTCCCACTCCCCTCCGACGTGTCCACCCTCAGTCTCCTCCACTGCTGCAGTGAATCAGACTGCAAATTGGAGGAACAACACCTCACCTTCCACCTTGACAGCTTACAGCTCAACTTAACATTGAGTTCTCGCATTTTTAATAACCTTCCCACCCATCCCCTAGCCCCTTTCCAGCCCCACCCCCTCCCTTCCTTTCCACCTCTCAACCCTTCCTTCCAGCTTCAACCAAATTCATCCCTCCAATCAACCAACCAGGTCGTACCCAGTACCTATGCTCACCTATCACTACCTCACCATTCTGCTACTCTCCCCACCCAAGCCCATCCCTTTATTTATGGCCTTCCCCCACCCTACATCCAGTCCTGAAGAAGGGTTATACCCAAAACATTGACTTCCCCATCTTCTGATGCTGGCTAGCTTACTGTGTCCTTCCAGCCTCCTGTCCCATCCAGTAGCTGTCAACTCATGGCTGCCCTGAATTTTTATGGCAGCGGCCCATTCCAAGGACCCAGAAATTCATCCAGGACATAAGTTTCCATCAAATTTCACTTCCCTTCCCCCTGAGGGTCGACCAGTGGGACTCTGTATTGTCTCTGGCTCCCCCTAGGTGCAGAGCCTGGAATCACAGAGTGCCGAAGGAAGTCATTTGGTCCCAAGCTGTCCACACTGGCTCTCCAAGTGAGCATCATGGGCTGTTCTCCTGCATTCTCCCTATATTTTCACACATTGGATGTGAAACAATGCCCTCTCAACTGAACCTGTCTCCACCACTTTTCCAGGCAGTACATTCCAGACCCAAACATTTTTCTCACATCACCCTTGCTTTGTTTGCAAATCACCGTAAATCTGTGCCCTGTCATTCTTGATCCTTTTATGAGCTGGATCAGCTTCCCCCTATTTGTCCAGCCCAGTATGATTTTGGAAACCTCTCAGCCTTCTTCTCTTCAGGGAACAAAGCTGCAGCACTTCAATCTATTCTCAGAACTGAAGTTTCTCATTCCTTTGAACTATTCTTAGAATTCTTCTTTTCATCTATTCTCCAATCCTCTCACATCTTTCCTACAATGTAGGACCCAGAAATGTCCGCAATACTCAAGCTGAAGTCTAACAGTCTTATAGAAGTTCTTACTTTTACACTTTTAGCCCCTATTAAAGAAACTGAGAACACTATGCTTTATTTACTGCTCTCTCTACCTTGTCCTGTCACCTTCAGTGGTCTGTGTACGTATACACTCAGGTCGCTTTGCTCCTGCACCCCCTTTAGAATTGTATCCCCTATTTTATATTGCTTTCAACGTCCTTCCTACCAATATGCATCACCTCATATATCTCTGCGTAGAACTTCATCTGACATCTGTCCACCCATTCTGCCAACTTGTCATTGTCCTTTTGAAGTCCATCGTTGTCCGCTTTACAATTTACAACATTTCAATATCATGTCAAGTTTCATATCATCTGCAAACATTGAAATTATCCCTCACATGCAAAGATCGAGATCATTAAACTAAACCCTTGGGGATCTCCATTCTAAAATCATCTGCAGCCCAAAAAATATCCATTATTCTACGTTTTCAATTACTCAGCCAATTTTGTTCTTACTTTTGTTCCTTTTGTTCCTTAAGCTGTAGTGCTTTTCACAAGTCTGTTGTGTGGCACCGTGTTGAATTGCTGACTGCACCACGATACTTTGAGAATGCCCAGTCACCAAACTGCAGGATGTCTTCAACAAAAAAAACCTTCCAGCTCCATCAATATTTAAATTATATGTGACCATCAATGCCAAATTCTTGAGGACTTCACTAGGTATCCTTGCAGCTGGCATAATGTGTGAGCTCAAAGGTTCCTGCAAGCTTAACCTTCTGAGCTTGGACACTTGCAGATTTTGGGATCACAGACAAGAGGGAGGGAGAGAAGGGGCTGGGCACTGCTGGAGAGGAAGCTCCATTGGCAGTCCCTGTGTGTGACTCCTCTACGTGGCTACCCCTATACGTGGCTCGGTGATCAGCAATGCCGCCTCAGAGTGCCAGGGATCCAGGTTCGATTCTACCCTGGGCGAGCGGAGTTTGCATGTTCTCCCCGTGTCTGTGTGAGTTCCCTCTGGGTGCTTCGGTTTCCTCCCACAGGCCGAAACTGAGCAGGTTAGATGGATTGGCCACAGTAGATTGCCCATAGTTTCCAGATATGTGCAGACTAGATGCGTTAATCATGGGAAATGCAAGATTACAGGGATAGGGTAGGGGGTTGGGTCTGGGTGGCCTGCTTCCAGATTGTAGGAATTCCATGTATTCAATTCTATTCTAAGATTATTGAGCTTGTTCCTGGACTGCTGTGTGTCCCACCTGGGACATAGCACTGGTCTACCTTGAGTCATACTGACTTGGCCTAGCAGCATAGTCCCCTATGGTGGGCTACAGGAAAATACCCTCTTCTCCACCATCACGTCCAGGACCCTGCCCATGAAGCAGGGTATGAGATTTCCTTTTCTCTAGGCCATGTTCTCGTTGAGAATGGTCTGGCACCCAATTCTTGAATTGCAACTGGGCGACACATACATCACCAATAACATAAATCCTGGAGGTTCCCAGCTCTCCTGCATGTGGTTCCCTGAGGCACGCTCCTGAGACCCCAGTCACATAATTAAGGAAGGGAAGAGCAAAAAGATTGTGTGAGAAAGGTCTTTCTGTGCGATGGCAGACTGGGCAACTTGACCTCACTCAGCAAAATACTTTGACAAAAAGGGGAAATTTAATCTGTTATGCGTAACATTAGATGCAATTTGACAATTGGACAGGACTTGCTGGGCAATATTGAGTGTGTGAAGAATTACACGACAACCAATTGAAGATCAGCAGGCAGCCTCACAATGTACTTGCTAGTAGCTACGTGCAGGTATATTCAATGCAGGGACCTGTATTTCGAAGAGTATCTCCAGTTGTTCTCAGCTTTCACATGTCTTATTTTTTAGCAATGTTCAATTACTGTCCTACCCAGCGATTAAAGTATTTTCTACAGAACTTTGAGATATTTACATTTTGGCATTGGCAGGTGGTGGTGGAATTGCTTCACTTGCTTTGCCTTCTCAGTTTGGTGTTGGACTGGTCAGATTAGAGAGTGGAAATAGTTCCCTCTGCTGGATTTACTGATCAGTCATAGAGTCATAGAGTCAGAGAGATGTACAGGCTGGAAACAGATCCTTCGGTTCAACCCGTCCATGCCGACCAGATATCCCAACCCAATCTAGTTCCACCTGCCAGCACCCGGCCCATATCCCTCCAAACCCTCCCTATTCATATACCCATCCAAATGCCTCTTAAATGTTGCAATTGTACCAGCCTCCACCACTTCTTCTGGCAGCTCATTCCAAACATGCACCACCCTCCGTGTAAAAAAGTTGCCCCTTAGGTCTCTTTTACATCTTTCCCCTCTCACCCTAAACCTATGCCCTCTAGTTCTGGACTCCCCACCCCTAGGGAAAAAACTTTGCCTATTTACCCAATCCATGCCCCTCACAATTTTGTAAACCTCTATAAGGTCACCCCTCAGCCTCCGATCTCCAGGGAAAACAGCTCCAGCCTGTTCAGCCTCTCCCTGTAGCTCAAACCCTCCAACCCTGGCAACATCCTTCTAAATCTTTTCTGAACCCTTTCAAATTTCACAGCATCTTTCTGATAGGAAGGAGACCAGAATTGCACGCAATATTCCAACAGTGGCCTAACCAATGTCCTGTACAGCCGCAACATGACCTCCCAACTCCTGTACTCAATGCTCTGACCAATAAAGGAAAGCATACAAAACGCCTTCTTCACTATCCCATTGGATGTGCAGGTTTTGTGTAATTAAATGGGGAAAACTTCAAATAGTGGTCCAAGAATGAACAAAATATCCCAGGATTTTGACCCAGTGACAATGAAGGAGCGATGATATGTTTCCAAGTCAGGATAATGAGTGGCTTGGAGAGGAACTTGCAGGGGGTGGCAGTCCCATGTATCTGCTGCCCTGGTCCTTCTGCACGGCAGTTGTGGGTTTTGGAAGGTGCTGTCTAAGATGTTTTGGTGAATCTTTGCAGTGGAACTTGGAGCTGGGACACACTATCGCATGTCAGTGGTGGAGAGACTGAAGGCTTGTGGATGTGGTGCCAATTAAGTGGGCTACTTTGTTCTGGGTAGTGTCAAGCTGCTTGAGTGTTGTTGGAGCTGCACCCATCCAGGCAAGTGGGGAGTATTCCACCACAGTCCTGACTTGTGCCTTGTAGATGGTGGACAGGCTTTGAGCAGTCAGGAATTGGGTTACTTGCTGCTGGATTCTATAAGACCATAAGAAATTGTAACAGGAGAAACCAGTCAACCTTTGACCCTGCTCTGCCATCCAATAGGATCATGGCTGATCTGACATTCCTCATGTCCACTTCCTCCCTTTCCCCGTAAGTCTTAATTCTCTGACTAATCAAGAATCTATCTCTCTCAGCCTTAAATATACACAAGGACTCTGCCCACTCTGCTCTCTGTGGCAAGGAGCTCCAAAGACTCACAATCCTCTGAGAAAAAATAATTCTTCCTCACCTCAGTCTTAAACTGATGCCCCTTTAATCTGAGACTGTAATCTCTGGTCCTAGACTCTCCCATGAGGGGAAACATCCTCTCAGTATTTGCACTGTCAAGCCTCTTAAGAATCTGATATGTTTCAATGAGATCGCCACTCATCCTTCAAAACTCCAGTGAGTAGACTCTCAACCTATCTAACCTTTGCTCAGACCAGGGAACCAGCTCATCCCACACGGACTCCGGACTTCCTCATTTCCCCTTCCCCCACCTCATCCTAGTTTCAAACTTCCAGCTCCACACTGTCCCCTTGACGTGTCCGGACTTGTCCGACCTGCCTAGCTCCTTTTCCACCTATCCACTCCACCCTCTCCTCCCTGACCTATCACCTTCATCTCCTTCCCCACTGACCTATTGTACTCTATGCTACTCTATCCCCACCCCCACCCTCCTCTAGCTTATCTCTCCACGCTTCAGGCTCTCTGCCTTTATTCCTGATGAAGGACTTTTGCCCGAAACGTCGATTTTGCTGCTCGTCGGATGCTGCCTGAATTGCTGTGCTCTTCCAGCACCACTGATCCATCATCCTGGTAAACCTTCTCTTAACTGTCTTCAATGAAATGATATATTTTCTTAAATAAGGGAATCAAATCTGTTCACAGTATTCCAGATGTGGTCTCACCAGCATCTTGTACAGTTGCAGTAAGAGTTCCCGACTCTTCTACTCCAATCCACAATTACTTGCTGCATCTGTATGCTAATGTTTACTGATTCATGGACAAGAGATCCAGGTCTGTTTGGGCGTTAGTAATACACAATGTCTCATCATCTAAGAAATGTTCTGCCTTTCTGTTTTTGTAGCTTCGTGCTTATTCACATGATATTCCATCTGTTTCTTCTTCCCCAGTCATCACATTCTCAGTTCGGACGACATTCACCTGCCAATGTCCCTCCCTTGTAATCTCCTCACAGGTTACATATCCACCCAAGTTTGGTATCACCAGCAAGTTTGGAAATATTGCAACTTGCCCCCAGATCCAAATTACTGATACAGATTGTGAACATTTGTGGACCTTGCACTGACTCATTACTAACAGCCTGTCATTCTGAGGATGACCTAGTCCTACTCTCCGTCTATTAACCAATTCTCAACTATATTAGTCTATGAACCCAACACTATGCATCCTAATTTTATTTTCTAACTCCTGTGAATTCTAAATACACTTACATCTACTGGTTTGCTTTATCAATGCTAAAAAAAAATCCCCACAAAATTCCAACAAGTTTTCAAACAGGATTTCCCTTTCATGAATCCAAGTTGACTCTGCCCAGTTTTACCATTCTTTTCTCCATACTCAGTTATCACATTCATAATGATTTTCTTAAATATCACATCCTCAGTTAGGACTACATTCACTGCAGTTTAAAAGTATAAGGAACATCTATAAAAACTTTTTTATAGGCATTTTTATTGAAAAAAAAGGAAAATTTTAAACATTTTTTTACAAAATTACAAAGCAATACTAACAAGTATAAACACTAATATACAGTTAAATATATAAATAAAAGGAAATAAATAATAACCAAAACACAAAAAAAGGGAAAAATCCCAACTAATTACAAACAACCAAAACATAAGATTACTAGCAAAAAATAACAGAATAATTAAATAATTAAGTACATACTCAAATTGAATTAACATCAAGTCATAATAAAACCCATATTTATACGGGATTTCTCCTCCCGGGGGTCTCCGGACCAGCCAGAACCACTACCCCAGCCAGACAAAAGCCCTTGACAATATGGCTGAAATGTCTGTGTCGATATAGTTCAGAAAGGGCTGCCATATTTTACAGAATAATTCAGTTTTTTGGTGCACCATATTTGTGAGGAAGTCTCGGGGGATGTGTTCCATGATTAACCTGTGCCAATTCGAAAGTCCTGGAGGGCCCTCAGCTTCCCAATTCACGAAGATATTTTTCCATGCACAATAAGAGAGAATGGAAAATAATCTCCACCCGTGCACATCCAGGGAGGGCAGGTTCGAAAAGGCCAGAAGAGACACTGGATCCAATCTAATCTCCGTTCCCAAGGTTTCTGTCAAAGCATTAGTTACTCTGTCCCAGTATTTGCGGATCTTGTGACATGTCCATAAACAGTGTGTGAGAGTGTCCACTTCTATTTTACATTTAGGACACACTGGGGATGTTCCTATCCTAAATTTCCGGTGCTATATGAGCCCTATGGATTATCTTTAATTGAATAGCTTGGATTCTATTACAAATAGAGATCTTTCTGGCATTTTCCCAGATGTCCTCCCACATTTCTGAAGGGATTTCTAACCCCAAATCTTGGTTCCATGTTATAAACAATTGTTCCATGTCTTTCATACCTCATTATGTAATGAATGATAAAGAGTACTGGCTGAGGGTGGACCCATTGACCATAGCACTCTTCGTTTTAGATTAGATTACTTACTGTGTGGAAACAGGCCCTTCGGCCCAACAAGTCCACACCGACCCACCGAAGCGCAACCCACCCATACCCCTACATTTACCCCTTTAACCTAACACTACTGACAATTTAGCGTGGCCAATTCACCTGACCGGCACATATTTGGACTGTGGGAGGAATCCGGAGCACCCAGAGGAAACCCACGCAGACAAGGGGAGAACGTGCAAACTCCACACAGTCAGTCGCCTGAGGTGGGAATTGAACCCGGGTCTCTGGCGCTGTGAGGCAGCAGTGCTAACCCCTGTGCCACCGTGCCGCCTACTACCTGATCTGATCTGTAGGAACTGTCTAATAATGTGGTCTTCTTCTGTATATAATCTCGTATTTGGAAATACCGAAAAAGGTCTCCATTAGGCAGTCCAGAATTCTGGTGCAGCTGCTCAAAAGACATCATAACCTCCCCATCAAACAGGTCCCCCAAGCAAGAGACACCTCTGGACCTCCAGGTTTTAAATATAGTGTCTGTCAGCCCTGGCTGAAAACCCGATGCTCCCACTATAGGAGTATAAGGAAAGGTTTTTTTTGTAGGTTACCCTCATCTTGCCGCATTATCCTCCAGTCTTTAATTGTATTTAATACAATAGTGTTTTTGCAATAGTCCATAACAGCTCTCATCTTATCTAAAAATAAACGTTTGATGAGGGGACACTTTGCTTGGGAGGTCTCAATGTCTAACCAAATTGATTATGGGTCACAAGAGACCCAATCAGCTACATAGCATAATAGGGAGCTCAACTGATACCTCCTAAAGTCTGGAAAATCCAGTCCTCCCCCTGCTTGTGGAAGCTGCAGCTTTTCTTATTTGATAAGGGGCCGTCTATGATTCCAAATAAAGGAACCAAGCTAGCTGTGTAGTTTACACAACGCCAGTCTCAGCAACATCAGAGGGAGCATTCTCATTGGATATAAGAGACGAGGCAGAATATTCATTTTAACTAGAGCTCCTCTGCCTAACCAGGATATTGGGAGATCTCCCCAGCATTGAAGGTCCTGCCTTATTTTCTCCACAAAATTGGTTTTGTACAGCTGACCAAATACTGGGGTGATAAAAATACCTAAGTATAGAAAGCCCTCCAGTGACCACCGAAAGGGAAAACAAGACCCGCCCGATAAATTGGATATACTCGCAAGACCACCCATCGGCATGGTGTTCAATTTCGTAAAATTGATTTTATAGCCTGAGAACCTACTAAATAGATTAATCACTTGAATTAAGCAGGGCACGGATATCAAAGGATTACTTAAGAAAAGGAGGACATTATCTGCTTAGAGAGTGATTTTATGTTTACCCGAACCAACCCTTGGAGCCACAATGTTAGAGTCAGCACGTATAGCTTCCATGAGTGGTTCGATTAATAGCGTGAATAATAACAGTGAGAGAGGACATCCCTGACAACAGCCCCTACCCACACTGAAGCTATCCGAATCTAAACCATTGGTAATCACAGCTGCTTTGGGGTCATTGTATAGTATTGAGACCCATTTAGAAAATACCTCTCTGACACCAAACCTTTCCAGTTGTAAAAAAGATAAAGCCATTCTACCCGATCAAATGCCTTCTCTGCATCCAAAGAGACAACTATCCCTGATATTCATCCCTGTTTGACAGGCTTGTATCATATTTAAGACCCTTCTAATGTTGTTAGTTGATCTATGGCTCTTGATAAACCCCATCTGGTCCTCTTTTATAATATATGGTAAGACCCTCTCCAATCTTAGTGCTAATGTTTTAGCAAGGATATTGGTCTATATGATGAGCAATCTGCTGGGTCCTTTCCTTTTTTAAGAATGAGAGAAATATTTGCTTCTCTCAACAAAGGCAGGAGGTAGCCCTGACTATGTGAGTAATTATACATGTCTATAAGTGGACCAGCCAGTTCCCCTGTGAATTCTTTATAAAATTCAACCTGGAATCCATCTGGTCTAGGTGCTTTGCCATTCTGAAGCTGTCTAATTGCGTTGAGTACTTCCTGGGTTGTCAGGGGGGGCATTCAGGATCGACACCTGCTCCGAGGTTAAATCCGGAAAGGCCAAGTTTTTAAAGGAGGACTCCACTTTCTTAGTTCTATCCTCACAGACCTGCAATTTATATAATTCACAATAGAACTTTCTAAAGGCTGTATTGATCCTTTTACGATCACAAGTCAGAGTACCAGCACTTTCCCTAATGGGTGTGATAGCTTGAGGAGCCTTTTTTTTCGCTTTGCTTTGCAAATAATATTTCCCTCTTTGCTGTTTGGGTAAGTGTGGTATTCAAGGCTGCCCTAAGGGCTGTGATCCTTTGTAGCTGAGTAATAGAGGGCCTATCAACATACGCTGTCTCAGCTGCCTTCAAGCGAGCCTCGAGCAGGCGCTGTTGTTCTCCCTTTTGTCTTTTCTGGGTTGCAGAATATGAGATGATCAAACCTCGCGCATAAGCCTTAATGGTCTCCCATATCGTCGATGGGTTACTGGCCGTACCTGAATTAATTTCAAAGAAGGTTTTGAATTCCTAAGAAAAATATTTTATAGATTTGCTATCCTTCATTAAGAAAGAATCCATACGCCAATGTTGGGGGCCTGTCCCATCGTCCCTAGTCTTAACTTCCATATATACTACGGCATGGTTAGAGATTGCTAGATTACCTCTTTTGCAGGACAATATGAAATTCAAAAGGGTCGACGGAGCAAAAAACATATCAATTCTAGTATGACGCTTGTGTGGGCTAGAGTAGAAAGTAAAGTCTCTGCCCTGGAGGTGAAGACGCCTCCACACATCTACTAGCGCTAGCTCCTTATTCAGATTCACCAATTGTCTAGATCTAAGAGATATACCCATAGTACTCTTGGGTATCCTATCTGTCTTTGAGTCCATAATACAATTAAAATCTCCTCCTATAATTGTATGGTGGACCCCAAAAGCCATCAACTTGGAGAACGCTTCTGTTACAAATTTGAAGGGGTGTGCCGGGGGGCAATAAAGATTCAAAATCCCATACTCCTCTCCATTTATTTAGGCTTTGATCAGTATATACTGTCCAGATTCATCTTTTATCTGGCTTAAGATTTTGAAAGGAAGATTCTTACGAATGAGAATGACTACTCCCCTACTTTTTGAACTAAAAGATGAGAAGAAGGCCTGGTCAAAACCACCCTGTTGTAATTTTAAGTGCTCTTTGTCAAGTAGATGAGTCTCCTATAAGAGAGCTATATCAACCCTTTCTTTTTTAAGGTTTGATAGTATCTTCTTCCTTTTGATTGGTGAATTACTCCCCTTGACAGTCCAGGTGCACCACCTAAGCGAATAGCTAGCCATGATCGTCCAGGCAAGCCTGAGACCCCCCAGGAGGAAGAATCCCACTCAAAACACCCTGAATAAAGACCATGGAAAATTCACAAAAGCAAAAATTCTTTAAGACATTTATACCAACACAATTAAAAACTATTCCTAAGTAAAAAAAATACAAAACGCATTTGAAAGGAGATTTTCCCCCTTGTTCCCAGGGGGCATAACTACCTGTCAATAACCCCACCATAACCTCTCCTAACTAGTGCCCCTCCCTCGGCCCAGGAGTAAAATGGAGTAGGCAAATTCGAGAGTTCTATAAATTGTATGGTGGACCCCAAAAGCCATCAACTTGGAGAACTAAAGTTGAAAGTGCATGACCCACCCACCGTCTTCCCACACCAATACCCAGGTGCGTTTAGCAAGCATAACACAAAATATAAATATATAAAACTACAATGTTACAATCCCAGCAATTATTAGAAAACTAAGTAAGATGACAGAAGAAGAGAATCCCGCTCTAAAAAAAGGTAGGACAAAGCAACAAACCCCTCCCACACAAATTAAATCACATAGAAAAGAAAAATCACATAGTGAATAACAAATAAGCCCCCCTCCCCACCCCCCAGAGAAGGTAATGAACAAAAAAGGATGGAGAAGGAGGAAAGGGTAAATCAGTGGCGGGGAGGGGGGGGCAACATATAATCATTATCCATACGCTGGGTAACGCATAGAATATTGGATATTTAGGTCTCTTCTTCACCTCATCGAATGCCCTCCTATTGTGGCTGGAGAAAAACCCTGGAATAACATTATCCTGGAACATTGTGCATCATGGCCTGGGATCCTTCCCCGGGATTCTAGAGGCTTCCAGGAGTATCTGCTTCTCTCTATAACATTGGAGCCGGAACAGAACCGGGTGGGGGTGCTGGTCCGACCCGGGCCTGCGTACAGCAACCCGGTGGGCCCACTCTACCAGATGTCTCTGCTGCTTCTGGAGCGGGTGGGGGAGGGGTCCCTGCCTGTTGCAAACTTCGGGAATCTTTGCCCTTAGTCATTTTAAGAACACCAAACTGTTCAAGTTTGATGCAAAATGACTAACTGTGCTGGGCAAAAGCTATTTTAAATGATTTAAAAGGTATGGTGAAGGCAGGTTCCCCACATTGCCCGAGTCTCAGGCAGAGCACGACAGACTGACTTGCTGGGTCACTGCCATCTTGAATCTCCCCCCAACTTCCACACTTGAATCTCTTCAGGCATCCACTGTGCAATAGTAGTAAAATTAGTGCCAAAAATGACATCCTATGGAACTGTGACAGAAATAATCTGTCCCTCCAAACTTACTAACTGTACCTCTTATGCTCACATCCAAATCATTTATATAAATGATGAAAAGTAGAGGACCCAGCACTGATCCTTGTGGCACTCCACTGGTCACAGGCCTCCAGTCTGAAAAACAACCCTCCACCACCACCTCTGTCTTGTACCTTCGAACCAGTTCTGTATCCAAATGACTAGTTTTCCCTCTTTTCCATGTGATCTAACCTTGCTAACCACTCTACCATGAGGAACCTTGTCGAACGCCTTACTGAAATCCATATAGATCACATCTACTGCTCTGCCCTCAACAATCCTCTTTGTTATTTCTTCAAAAAACTCAATCAAGTTTGTGAGACATGATTTCCCACGCACAAAGCCATGTTGACTATCCTTAATTAGTCCATGCCTTTCCAAATACACATAAACCCTATCCCTCAGGATTCCCTCCAGCAACCTGCCCACCACTGATGTCAGGCTCACCAGTCTATAGTTCCCTGGCTTGTCCTTAACACCTTCCTTAAATAGTGCCGCCACATTAGCAAACCTCCAGTTTGACAGCACCTCACCTGTGGCTATTGATGATACAAATATCTCAGCAAGGGGCCCAGTAATCACTCTTCGAATGTTGTACTTGCCACACAGGGTGTTTAGATTCTTATATACAGCAAAAGAACTGTGAGTCAACTCTTAGAAATAATAATATTCATTTATTAAACACAATTAATATTAGAACAAAAAAGTATATTATAAACAAATGAAAAACACTATAAACTACCAAGATGTATAAGATAATCAGAAGGTTAGATATGGTGGACATTGAGAGCCTTTTTCCTCGGATGGTGAAGGCTAGCATGAGAGGACAAGGCTTTAAATTAAGGGGTGATAGATTTAACACAGATATCATAGAGTGGTAGGGGCATGGCACAGCCTGTCTGCAACAGTGGCAGACTTGCTGATGTTAAGGGCATTTAAATGGGCATTGGACATACATATGGATAATAATGGTACGGTGTAGGTTAGATGGGCATCAGATTAATTTCACAGGTCGGCACAACATCAAGGGCTGAAGGGTCTATATTGCGCTGTAACGCTCTATATTCTATGTTCTATTTGATGCTTTAATTGAACTTTGTATGATCGTGTACCACTACACTGGAACTTGGCCGGGCTCCACGTGATGATGTCTTCCTCTTCCTCTGATGGTCTTCGATGTTTCTCCTGTTTCTGTGGCTATTCCCGAGTTACCACCCTCAGTGGGGTTTTGTGGTGATTCTTATCCTTCTGACTCTTTGCGCCCGTTTGGGAGGGTCTTGGGGATCTGCCAATGGATTGATCAGGTTCGATTACCCTGATCAATCATACTTAACCAGGTGTTGGCACATTGATGGCAGCGTGGCCCTTAGGTGTCCATTATGGTAGGTGCTGGAGGCATGTAGCCTCCTCCAGATAAGGGTGCAAGGCGCCTCCATGTTTAGCGAATGTCTCACTGCTCCTGCTTGTCCTAAGGGCAACATTCCATTGTCCATTCAAGTCCAACTTTAGGTGTATATTGTGGGGTCTGCAGCTGTCCAGTTTGTTTGCAAACCATCTGTGGGCAGCTGTAGTCTGTTAGAATTCTGCAGCACGTGGATTAGCACAGTCACTTTAGTCAAGGCTGGGTTCTATTTCCCAGCATGCTTTAATCATTGTCCCTATTTTATAACTCCATGGTAAGTGTACTATGGTCAATCATAAATTCATTATTTCAGGTGGCCCACCTGGCCAGACTAGCTTCCCACAGAATTCTAGAGTGCACCTGATCAGGTCCTGGGGATTTATCCACCTTTATGCATTTTAAAACATCCAGTACCTGCTCCTCTGTAATATGGACACTTTTCAAGATGTCACTATGTACTTCCCTGTGTTCTCTTTCTTCCATGTCCATCTTTGTCAGGTCCAGGAGATTTATCTTAGATTTCTAAGACCTCCAGCACTTCCTTTTCTGAAGTATGAACTATTTTCAAAACATCAATATTTATTTCTCTGAGTACTCTTGCCACAATTGCTTTCTCAACAGTAAAAAAGTGATGCAAAATATTCATTCAGTATCCCTCTCATCTCTTATGGTTCAACACAAAGATGACCTTGTTGATCTTTAAGGGGCCCTACCCTTTCTCTAGTTGTTCTAATGCAATCTTTAACTTCTTTTTTAAACTGTAATTGATTACCCTTCCCTTTGGGTGTTTGTGAATGTGAGGAATGCATATTTCTTTTCAACCAATTTTTAAAGTGCTCAGTATTGCTTGTCTATCAGCAAATCTTTTACTGTACATTCCCAATCCATCATTATTAACTCGTGGTTCATATGCTCAGAATTTCCTTTCTACAGATTTA
Source organism: Chiloscyllium plagiosum (assembly GCF_004010195.1). Taxonomy (NCBI): domain Eukaryota; kingdom Metazoa; phylum Chordata; class Chondrichthyes; order Orectolobiformes; family Hemiscylliidae; genus Chiloscyllium; species Chiloscyllium plagiosum. The sequence continues at coordinate 4,508,742 of NC_057732.1, forward strand.
GGATCCTAGTTTTAGAATGAAACGTAGCTCATTCAAAATTAGTGCAAACTTCTAGGATATTATGGTCACCATTTTCCAAAATCTCCTTTATGCCAATTAGCCATTTCTCACTACACAACACCAAGTAGCCTGATCTCTCATTGGCTCATTGATGTACTGCTCCAGAAGCCCTTCTCATAGAGTCTAAGAATTGATCCTTCACTGTGGCTGTCAACTATATTAACACTGCATGTTGTAATGATTTGGAATGCACTGCATGTGATGGGGTTAGAAGCAGAATCATAGTAACCTTCTGAGGAGAATTAGATAAACATTTTAAAAGAAATTCTAACATGACGATAGTAAATAGAACAGAGGAGTGGGGCTAAATGGAGAGAACTTTGAATGAGTTGGGAAAGGCACAGCACACTCAATGTCTGATATCTGTACAGTAGGAATTTTAATCACTTCCCACCTTGCTGACAGGTGAGGAGTCAAATTTCTATAATTTCATTGACAATTCCAACTACTTCCAGGCTGCCCATTCCTGGTTTTAACTGCAGCGTAGTGGGCTGCGTGGCTGATTAACCCACTTGCAGGAGGCAGGCCATTTAGTGAAACCAATAAGGAGGCTACATTTCTTGTCTAGTTTGGTTGTTTTCTGGAGCTCAGGATAAAACAGCTGAATCAATGAGATGAATACCCAAATCTTGTGGCCTGAAGGATGTCCCTCAGCCAGAAACTAAAATCTCCTTCCTATTCAGTGACCTCCAACCTCCATCCAAACGTCACTGCCAACTTTCCTGTCATTTCCAAATTTCCTCCAGATCCCTTTGACTTCTTAATGCCACCTTATTACCAAGAGCTTCAATCTCTTCCATCCTGGCCATAATCTCATCCTCCTTCTGAACTTTCCTCCTCTCTGGTCCCCACTGTCGCTTTTTGAAGCAGGCGTGATCAGGCGAGCTATGGGGCAGAAACAATGCAACAGATTCATCAGGCATCCAAGAAACCCAGTTTCCCAGCCAGATCTCTCTCCCCCCCGCACAGCTCCCTCTCCCTCTTCATAAACATCGGGATGGATGATTCCAAATAAAACCTCTTTCGAACTGTAGCTAACGAGTCCACTAGGTGGTGCTGATATCTAAATCCTGAAGGATTGGCACAAGAGGCAGAATTAAGTTAAAGAAAGCACTGCCAAAGAAACAACACTGCCAAGTCAGTCCACATTAATAGCAATGTTTTCAGCACAGATGGCGAGGTTATTGATGATACACTGGAACATCTGATGCCAGGAGCAGTTATGCATGCTCACTTGGCTCCCATTGCAAATGCACCATTGGTGTGTTGGTGCCAGGATGGGTTCATTTCTGCATTGTCTTACTCAATGCCTGTAGCTCAGGGAGCTATCCTGTCCACTGCTGTTATGTTCTCTCTACTGTTAATGTCTGGTTAATCAAATTGTTAGGTTTGTTAAAATCTTTATTTAAAGTAGCCGAGAAACAGGTGGTCAGCCATCCATGGCCTTCTGGTATTATCAGTAGACTATTAATCCAGAAACTAATGTTCTGGTTCAAATCCCACCTCCCTGGAGATGGAGAAGCAGACAGATTTTAAATGGGTTAAGAGTTTCTGTCTCTATTCCCCTTTCAGGATCTTAGTCACAGTCTTTCTACCATTGTCTGAGTGAGAAAAAACAAATTCCATGTAAGGATTCTTGTGACACAGTGGTATTGTCCCTAGCCCTGAACCAAGAGACCTGAGTTTAAGTCTCACCTGCTCCAGTAGTGTGTAAGAACCTGAACAGGTTACTTAGCAATATCTAGAATGTTTAGTTCAAAGGCAAATCATGAGTAGAATGTGAATAAGAGGGAGTAAAATACAGATTTAGAATAATCATTTGGATATTTTCAAATTAAACCAATGAGCAGTAAAGTTCTTCAACTATAACTCAATAGTTTAATTTGAAAATATCCAAATGATTGGCACTGCTGCCTCACAGCGCCAGAGACCCGGGTTCAATTCCCGCCTCAGGTGACTGACTGTGTGGAGTTTGCACATTCTCCCCGTGTTTGTATGGATTTCCTCCGGGTGCTCCGGTTTCCTCCCACAGTCCAAAGATGTGCAGGTCAGGTGAATTGGCCATGCTAAATTGCCCGTAGTGTTAGGCGAAGGGGTAAATGTAGGGGAATGGGTCTGGGTGGGTTGCGCTTCGGCGGGTCGGTGTGGACTTGTTGGGCCGAAGGGCCTGTTTCCACAATGTAACTCATCTAATCTATAATAACGTGAACAAAGACACCTTGTTTTTCACCGATTGCAGTCAATCCACATCCCCAAACCTACTCCATTGTTCAAACCTTCACTCCAATTATAACACTAACAAATTCAGACTTGATGATATTGACTGTGGATCCTGCACAAAACTCCTGTATGATGTCTTTGAAATTGCTGCCTATCAGGAACTGAGTTCTCAGAAGAAACCACAGCACAGAATCTTGTTTTATTTTATCTCCAAAAGTGCTCTTGTCCATCAACAAATCACCTGTGGAAAATATATCATTGGCTGCTGTTGTCGATATTTCTAATTGATCTGTTACAGAGATGTTATTGTCCACCTCTAGAGGAAGTGGAACTCAAACCCAAGCCTCCCGGGCCAGAAGTTAAGGACACCGACACTACCACTGCACCACAAGAGCCTCCAGCATGGAATCATTAAATATGCAACTAACACAACACAGATGGAGGCCAGTCAGCCTACTATGCTTGTGCCAGAAGCTTTGGTAGAACTATTTGATAGGACTGATAAGGTGGATTGTCATGCTAAGGCCCAATGGTGTGCAAGGATGTGTATGCTAGATGGGATTAGCCATGGTAAATGCAAGCTTATAGGGATATGGTGGGGAGGAGAAACTGGAATGCTCTTCAAAGGGTCGGTGGGAATTCAATGGGCTGAATGGCCTCTATCTGCACTGAAGGGATTCTATCATTCTATCCTATGATTCTATTCCAATCAATTGCTTTGGCAGTCCAGGCTGCAGACGGAGACACTGGACTGAGAAGTTGTATGATTTGCTGACTTCTGTTTACTCTGAGCACATGCCACTCCACCTTTTTTTATCTCACTACTTAAGAAAGGCAAAAGAGAAAAAAACATAGAATTACAGACCAGTTACCCCAACATCTGTGGTAGGGAAATTGTTGGAGTCTATAATCAAGGATGGACTAACTGAACACCTTGAAAATTTTCAGTTAATCAGGGAGAGCCAGCATGGTTTCATGACAGGTAGGTTGTGCCTGATAAAACTCATCAGAGTTTTTGAAGAGTTGACTAGGGTAGAGCACATAGGAATGTCTATAGATGTTGTTTATATGGACTTCCAGAAGGCATTCGATACAGTCCCACCTAAGAGACTGTCAACCAACATGGACACCCATGGAATTGAGGGCAAATTACTGACATGGCTGGGAAATTGGTTGAGTGGCAGGTGACAGAAAGCAGGGATGATGGGTAGGCAATCAAATTGGCAGGATGTGACCAGTGGATGTGACCTGCAAGGATCTGTGTTAGTGCCTCAATTATTCACATTATTTGTTAATGCCTTGGATATTGGCACAGAAAGTCATATATATATGCATACAAATTTATTGGTGACACAAGGTTAGGCAACATAGATGTTTGCAGAAAATTACAAAGTGTATTGATAGATTAAGTGGGCAGCACGGTGGCTCAGTGGTTAGCACTGCTGCCTCACAGCACCAGGGTCCCAGGTTCGATTCCAGCCTCGGGTGACTGTCCGTGTGGAGTTTGCACATTCTCCCCGTGTCTGCGTGGGTTTCCTCCGGGTGCTCCGGTTTCCTCCTACAGTTCAAAGATGTGCAGGTTAGGTGATTTGGCCATGGTAAATTGCCCGTAGCGTTAGGTGCATTAGTCAGGGGTAAATGTTGCGGAATGGGTTTGGGTGGGTTGCTCTTTGGAAGGTCGGTGTTGACTTGTTGGGCCGAAGGGCCTGTTTCCACACTGGAGGGAATCTAACCTAATCTCAACCATTGATAGATTCAGCTATGGGCAAAACTGTGGCAGATGGAGTTCAATATAAGCAAGTGCAAGGTTATCTATTTTGGACTGAGAAGGGTTAGAGCAGGGTACTTTCTGGATGGTATGAAGTTAAATATGGTGGATGTCCAAACAGACTTGGGAGTTCAGGTGCATTGATCTCTATAATGTCATGAACAGGTGCAGGAAATAATCAGGAAAGCTGGCCTTTATATCAAGAGGACTGGAATACAAGGATGCATGAGTTATACAAAACTGTGATTGGATCCCACTTGGAGCATTGTAGGCAGATCTGGGTACAATATCTTAGGAAGGATATATCGACTTTGGAAGGAGTACATTGTAGGGGTGCAAGATGATAACTGGATTTCAGGGGTGAAGTTATGAGGATAGATTACACAAATTAGGTTTGTTTTCACTAGGATTTGCAAGGTTAAAGCATGATCAGATAAAAGTCTTCCAGATATGGGCGGCACGGTGGCACAGTGGTTAGCACTGCTGTCTCGCAGCGCCAGAGACCCGGGTTCAATTCCCTAGATTACACAAATTAGGTTTGTTTTCACTAGGATTTGCAAGGTTAAAGCATGATCAGATAAAAATCTTCCAGATATTAATAGGAAAAGACAGGGGAGGTAAAGATGAACTTTTCCACTGGTTGGGGATTCTAGTGGGCACAGTCTGAGAATTAGGGTCAGATCGTTCAGGAGAGATGTTAGGAAGCACTTCTAACACAAAAGGTGATAAAGGTTTCAAACTCACTTCTACAAACGGCAATGGATGTTGGGTCAGTTGTTAATTTTAAATCTAAGATAGATAAAATGTTTGTTAAGTCATAAAATTATTTTTATGACAATGGTCATCAATTTAATTCCAAACTTATTAACTGAATTCAAATCTCATAATCTGCCATGGTGGGATTTGAATCAATCTTCCTCATCGCACTTCCCAGCATCTCAGTGAAAATACCACCATAACATCATCTCCCTGATAGGAATGAACTGTACTCAAAGGGGAGTGAAATTCTGGAACACTACTAGCTGGCGAAATGGGTCCTGTCTCTTATTAAGATAGAGCTGGCCTGGACAGTCAACATATCACATGGAGGTGTCCATAAATGACACTGTGCGATCTCCTGGGTGGGTTTGATTGCTCGTGGCTCACCAGAATTGACCTGTCCATGCTGCCCCTGAGGGAGTGTGGAAGCAGACACCATCAATGATTTCTGAAGGATATTGAATGAGCACGTGAGAGAATTGAACTTGCAGGGCTACAGGGAGAGAGCAGGGGCATGAGATTAACTGGGTTGCTGTATGGAGGGCTGGCACAAGCTTAATGGGCTGAATGGCCTACCTCTGTGCTTCAGTAAAATCTCTATGACAGCAGTAGACCATGGCTTGTTTTTTTTTCTATTGGTCTTTCCCAAGAGATCACATGGCTATGAAGTTCTGTTGGTGAAAAGTACGTATCATAAAGCAGTGATCTCCCAGAAAGCCTCATACACAAAGCCGATCTGCCCCAATTTCAATTTTATAGTTGGGTGCTACAGAAATCACGATTGCTGTGTCTGAAAATGAATCCTGAATCTTCAGTGACATGCTTGTTATCCCTTTTTTTATTTTCAACTACACAAAATGATCAGCCTCTGTGTTTCCAGTTTGCTCTTGAAGAGGTTTAGTTGCTATTTGTTCTGAATCTAGATTGATTGTAATTGGAGGTTTGATCAGTACAGACTTTTAATAACTCCCCCCCCACAACCCTGTCATTCCTGTAAGGACAGTCCTTTTCTGTCAACCAAACACATTGCTGGACCTGTGTGCTCTGAGGTTTCTTAAAGCAATTTTCTTCAGTTTATGATATACTGCCTCTTTGGAGTGTGTCAGTCACGGTTTGTGTAGGAGTTTGTTCCTAACTTTGAAACAAAGGTCTCCTGTGCTGCTTTAGGAAAATATAGCCCATAAAGCATGTTCTGTCATTCCAGGGCTGCTTTGTGGCCTAACTTCATGTACTTGCCTTTGACCCATATTCCCTAATTACCTTTCCTTAAATAAATTGTCCAAATTAGAATTAAAATTAATAACTGATCCAGTATCTGCTGCTGTGCATGGAAGAGAGTGCACTGTGCATGGAAATACTTACCGTGCTTCCTAACATCTCTCTCAAACAATCTGGCCCAAATCTCAGACTATGCCCTCAGTTCTAGAATTGGAAATAGTTCATATTTATCTACCTGTGTTTTCCTATTAATATCTTGAAGATTTTTATCAAATCACCCCATAACCTTCTAAATTCTGGAGAAAACAGACCTAATTTGTATAATCTCACCTCAGAACTTATCTCCTGAAGGCCAGATATCATTCTTATACACCTAGGTTGTACTCCCTCCAAGGCCAATGCATTCTTCCTGAGGTGCGCTTTCACCTCTGGGGAGCTCATAGCAGGATCTCAGACAGAATGCAATGCATCTTCCTCCTCAGAGTTCAGAGGTGGGGGTGGACACTGAGCAAGCGGAAGGGATGGTATGGGATGGAGACCCTGCTATCTCCCTGACTCCCTACCGATGATGTTCCGGGAAGGGAGGGCAGAGGGTGGCTTTCCCACCCGGAGGGTCAAATGAAGTCTTTGAGTAGCCACTTAAGGGCCGCATCCTGTCACTGTTGGAAGACTATGAGTGACAAATGGAGGTTCACCATCTTGGACAATTGCAGACCATATCCTATCAAATTTGTTGGTGGTCCACAGAAGGGAGCCAGGGGATTGATGCCTCTCATGTTCAGGGACTGTGCCAAATCAAAGGACCCAGCTTTTGGATGGAGTGCCTCCATAGGATGGCACACCTTTACTGCCTTGGTGAACTTCCCTCTGACCAGCTGCCCACACATTACCCCCTTACCTCGGACCTCCATACACTCCAACTTGCACCGTTCCACAGCACCAGTGATCCCTGGTGAAGGCCCAAGTGTGGAACTGGCATCGCCCATCAGATTTGATTTCTATCATGTCACGTGTTTCTTGTTATAAAATACCCTGTAAAGTGTGGGTATAGTGTTTCCACTCTGTGGTGCCATCTTAAAACATGGAAAAATAAACCAAAACGTAGAATATAAAGGTAGAAAAATAAAGAAATAAAGGAAGTGCTCAGCTTTTCAGTCCTGTTTAGTAAGTGCTCAGTTGTGGTCAGGCACGAGTCCTGCCAGTACTGGAAAGAAAGTCACCACTCCTCACTGCCATCTTGCCTTCAAAGATGCATTCGCCGCTATGAGTCCTCCATGGACCTCACCAGTGCAGACATTGCCAATGCTGTTGGGCTCCAACTCAACTCCATTGCAGCCATGAGTCTGCTTTAGATTAGATTCCACGACAATGTGGAAACAGGCCCTTCAACCCAACAAGTCCACACCAACCCTCCAAAGAGTATCCCACCCAGACCCATTTGCCTCTGACTAATGCACCTAACACTATGAGCAATTTAGCATGGCCAATTCACCTGACCTGCACATCTTTGGACTGTGGGAGGAAACCAGAGCACCTGTAGATAACCCACGCAGATATGGGGAGAATGTGCAAACTCCACACAGACAGTCACCCGAGGCTGGAATCAAACCTGGGACCCTGACGCTCTGAGGCAGCAGCGCTAACCACTGAGCCACCGTGCCACCCAGCAGTTTTCGAACTTGCGCAGGAAAGGCCCAATGATTTTAAATCCATTGCCTTAACCACTCAGCCACAAGAGTGCTCGCCCTCTTACAGTTACCCATCCAGACCCATTCCCCTACCGTATATTTTACCCTGACTGAGCAATTTAGCATGGCCAATTCCCCTGATCTGCACATCTTTGATTTGTGAGAGGAAACCAGAGCACCCAGAGGAAACCCACACAGACACGGGGAGAATGTGCAAACTCCACACAGACAGGCACCTGAGGCGAGAATTGAACCCTGGTCTCTGGCACTGTGAGGGAGCACTCCTAACCGCTGAACCACCATGCTGCCCCCAGCCACCATGCCGCCCCCATGGTGGGGCTGCTAATGCCTCTGGGTCTTGTGCTGGACCCAAATTCACCACCTCCATGAATCTGTGCTGGACGCAGACATCACCATGAGCCCAATCACTCCACCATCGCCGCAGCGATGAGTGAGCGCTCAGAACACCACGTCAAGGCAGAAGGTGCCAGGAACCCAAACTCACCTCCAACGCCGCCTGTCCTGGTTGTGTTGGCAGAACACAGTGTTGTCATGGTCTCTGATTGAGTGGCAGCTCTTGAGGAAGGATTTCCTCCTGGTAATTTGTTTTGACTCCGTGGGAGACCCGGCACTGTTCGCTTAAGTGCCCACATGTGACTGAATCCCATCAAGCTCCCCTTGAATAAGGCCACACTGGCATTGCTGCTGGTTTTCAGTCCAATGGACCCACCGCTCTACCCACCCAGCACTGTTGTGACCATGGCTTTCTTCCCAATAACCTCTTTGACATGAGGTTGAACCGTTCCATTCAGTTGTCTCCTGATGTTTCTTCCCTCACCTTGTCCAACATGGCTAAACCTCTTTTAAGATGCCAACATCACAAACTTGCCAGGGAAAAAGGGTTGAGTGGTCAACAATTTAGTGGGAATAGGTTCAAGGAGCAGGAAGTGGGTTTCATCAACAAGATCAATTCAGAAAGAGCCTGAGGGGAGCTCAAAGAGGAACAAGAGAAAGGTGGGAGTTCAGAGTTAAGATAGAAGGAACTAAATACAGGTATAGGGAAGAACAAACCCATTGTTAATGGTCTCCGAGCACTGACTTCAAACTCTCCTTAACAACTGTCTGATGTTGAATAAGTTTCTGGTCAATGGTAATCCCAAGGATGTTAGTGATGGTAACACCATTGAATGTCAAGGGGCAGTGGTTAGATTCTCTCTAGATTGGATTAGATTAGATTGCCTACAGTATAGAAACAGGCCAAAGTTTGGGTGAAGATTTGTAGCTCGGGTGCTCTGACGGAGAATTCACCACAAAGATATACAGGAAAGCCACACACACAGACCAAGTCCTGAACTACGAAAGCAACCACCCCAACACACACAAACGAAGTTGCATCAAGACACTATTCAAAAGGGCCACAACACACTGCAGTACACCAGAACTGCAAAAAGAGGAAGAGGAACACCTGTACAAGGTATTCGCCAAAAACAGATACCCGCGCAATTTCATCAACAGATGCCTAAGAGAAAGACAACGGAACGAGGACATGCCGCAACCCAAAGGACTAGCCACACTATCATACATCAGGAGCATTTCAGTACTGACAGCCAGATTACTGTGACCACTAGGATTTATAACAGCACACAAACCAACAGCCACCCTCAGACAACAACTCACCAGAACGAAGGACCCGATACCCAGCATGAGCAAAACTAATGTAGTGTACAAAATCCCATGCAAGGACTGCACAAAACACTATATAGGACAAACAGGAAGACAGCTAATGATCCGCATCCATGAACATCAACTAGCCACGAAATGCCGTGGCTGTTGGTTTGTGTGGTTGGCAGGGACAGGCCACTATAAATGCCGGAGGAAACACCACAGAAGCGCTTCACAGGAGGCTCCCAAGCACTGAGGATGTCACCTAGACAGGGGACGAAACGTTTGCAACAAAAATTTCCAGCTCGGCGAACAGAACCACAACATAAAAACAGGCCCTTTGGCCCAGCAAGTCCACCCGACCCTCTGAAGTGTAAGTTACCCAGACCCATTCCCCTACTCTATATTTACTCCTGACTAATGCACTTAACACTATGGGCAATTTAGCATGGCCAATTCACTTGACCTGCACATCTTTTGAGCTGTGGGAGGAAACTGGAGCATCCGGAGAAAACCCACACAGACACGGGGAGAACATGAAAACTTCACACAGACAGTCGTCCAAGGTGAGAATCAAACCCGGGTCCCTGGAGCGGTGAGGCAGCAGTGCTAGCCACTGAGCCACTGAGCCACCCTAGTTGGTGATGGTCACTGCCTGGTATTTGTGTGGCATGAACGTTACTTACCATTTGTCAGCTCGAAACTGGATATTGTCGAAGTCTTTCTGCTTTTGAACATGGATTGCTTCAGTATCTGAGGAGTCGTGAATGGTGCTGAACATTGTGCTATCATCGGCAAACATTCCACCTTCTGACCTTATGATGGAGGAAAGGTCATTGATGAAACTGCTGAAGATGATTAGGTGCAGGTCACTATCCTGAGGAACTACTGCAGAGATGTCCTGGAGCTTAGATACTGACTTCCAACAGCCACAACCATCTTCCTATGTCCCAAGTATGACTCCAACTACTGGAGTTAAGGCAAAATGGTCAAGCTACCCATGAATTTGAACTATAATTAGAAATATTTGTGAAAAGTTGAAAAAACATTGAGATTTGTATAGAAAAAAGTCTTCACTAATTTCTTAAAATAAAACATATGATGCTATTATACCTAACTTAGAGCTGGTGAGTCAGACATTCTGATTGTGTATCAATGTCAAATGTGTTTGACTAAGTATAAAACATGGAAGCAAGATTCAACGGGAAAAATTACTGGGTCCCAAGCAGTACTCCTACATGCTTCAAATGGAAATGATGTCTTTCATAAATAGTTTCAAAACTGGGTTTGCATAACTGTTTAACATTGTTGTTTTTCTCCATATGTTTGCCATCATAAGCTGCAGCTTAACTGCCTGTCCTACTGGAGTATAATTAACAATGAAAGAGCTGATAAAGTCATGGCATTGCTTGACAACAGCCAAGCTGTCAATATGCACCACACTGACAGGCAATGCTTAGCAATGAGCTGACTTAGAATCTTAGAATTGTGGCGTGATACTGCATGGAAACAGACCCATTGGTCCAACCAACCACGCCAACCAGATATCCTAAATTAACTTCGTCCCATTTGCCAGCATTTGGCCCATGACCCTCTGAACCCCTCCAGATGCCTTTTAAATGCTGTAATTTTACCTGCCACCACCACTTCCCCTGGCAGCTCATTCCATTCACATACCACCCTCTGTGTGAAAAAGTTGCCCCTTAGGTCTCTTTTAAATCTTGCCCCTCTCACCCTAAACCTATGCCCTCTAGTTCTGGACTCCCCCACCCCAGGGTAAAGACTTTGTCTATTTATCCTATCCATGCCCCTAATGATTTTATAAACCTCTATAAGGTCACCCCTCAACCTCCAATACTCCAGAGAAAATAGTCCCAGCCTGTTCAGCTTCTCCCTATAGCTCAAACCCTCCAACTTGGCAACATTCTTGTAAATCTTCTCTGCACCCTTTCAAGTTTAAAAACATCTTTCCAATAGCAAGAAGACCAGAACTGAATGTAGTATTCCAAAAGTGGACTAACTAATGTCCTGTATAGCCACAACATGACCTCCTGACTCCCGCACTCAATGCACTGACCAATAAAGGCAAAAGTATCAAATGCCTTCTTCACTGTCCTGTCTACCTGTGACTCCACCTTCAAAGAAATGTGAATCTGTAGTCCAAGGTCTCTTGTTGGGTAGTTTTATCTTGACAGTTTCCATAAGATATTCCATCTGATTCCAGATCGATTCCTATAATGAAGTCAGAGCTGGCACAGGTTGCCATCTCCTGCAAAACACTTTTTTCTTGTGTGGCAATTACTCTCAGCAGGCCAGTCTTCATTTCCCACTATAGCAGTATCTTGCCTTTTCCAGCCTTGTTTGCTCTGGAGTTGTTTTACCAGCCTCTATATTGGATCAGAAATTGGCTAGCTGAAAGGGTGGTAGTTTATGGGAAATATCCATCCTGGAATTCAGTTACTAGTGGGATACTGCAAGTATCTGTTTTGAGTCCACTGTTGTATGTCATTTATATAAATGACCTGGATGAGGGCATAGAAGGATGGGTTAGTAAATTTGTGGTTGGCACTGTCAGTAGAGTTGTGGATAATGACGAAGGATGTTGAAGGTTACAGAGGGACATTGATAAGCTGCAGAGCTGGGCTGAGAGGTGGCAAATGGACTTTAATGTGGAAAAATGTGAGGTGATTCACTTTGGAAGGAGTAACAGAAATGGGCTAATGGTAAGATTCTTGGTAGTGTAGATGAGCAGAGAGATCTTGGTGTTCTTGTACATAGATCCCTGAAAGTTGCCATCCAGTGTGTTAGCTTTTATTGGTAGAGGGATTGAGTTTCGGAGCCACAAGGCCATGCTGCAGCTGTACAAAACTGTGGTGTGGCCACATTTAGAGTATCATGTACAGTTCTGGTCACCGCATTATGGGAAGGATGTGGAAGCTTTGGAAAGGGCTCAGATGAAATTTACTAGGATGTTGCCGGTATGGAGGGAAGGTCTTAAGAGGAAGGGCTGAGAGACTTGAGGCTGTTTTCATTAGAAAGAAGAAGGTTGAAAGACAACTTAATTGAGACATACAAGATGATCAGAGGCTTAGATAGGTTGGACAGTGAGAGCCTTTTTCCTCAGATGGTGATGGCTAGCACAAAGGGACATAGCTTTAAACTGAGGGGTGAGGTAGTGTCAGAGGTAGTTTCTTTACTCAGAGAATAGTTGGGGTTTGGAACGCACTACCTGAACAGCAGTAGACTTGCCAACTTTAAGGGCATTTAAATGGTCATTGGATAGGCATATAGACAAGAATGGAATAGTTTAGGTTAGGTTGGGCTTCAGATTGGTTTCACAAGTCAGCGCAACATCAAGGGCCAAAGGGCCTGTACTGCGCTGTAATGTTCTATGTTCTATGTTATATTTACTTTTATCAGTCACTTCCTTTTCAACACCACACCTGGAGAATGGCTGAAGAAAAAATGTTTGAAAAGACCGAAACTGCCCTGTTACCTGTGACAGCTAAGGGCAAAGACAATAAACTTTGAAATTCTGCATTCACTCCCTGCACTTCAAATTAGACTATGAACTTGACACTGATAATCTTGTTTATCTATAGGAATCACTGAGTAGCTATAGGTGTGGTCGATAGTTGCTCAAAGCACCTCAGATACACATTCATAAAACACAGATATACACACATTCATAAAAAAACAGAGATACACAAATTCATAAAACACAGATAGACACACATTAATAAAATACACATACGCACACATTCATAAAACACAGATACGCACACGTTAATAAAACATAGATACGCACACATTTATAAAACACAGATACGCACACATTCATAAAACAAGGACAAATATATTTCTTATGTCAACTTACTCAGCAAACATTCTTCACCATTCAGGAACCAAGGACTAAATCACTTGGTGATCAACAAATTGAAATCATCTTAGCACCAATTGTACAAAAAGGCTTGAGTTCATGTGTTTATATGAAGAAATATGAATTTTGGGATCACGAAAGCAAAAACTGTATCTGAATCTCATTTTTTCCTTATGAATCATAAATGCAATTCACCAAATCTGGATTTCCAAATATCCATATTGTGGTAAACATGTTGGACAGTGCTGCCCTAGGATGACACTGAAAAATCTAATGGCATCAGTTCTGCATAATTATAAGGAGCACAAAACTGCTATGCTTCAGTCCCGCTGCATCACCACTGAGTCAAGAATTTTGACTTTTCTCTAATAAATCTCTGCATTTTTCACTCCTCCCAATTAACCCTGCATATAGTGACATTGATTGGAATAAGGAATGGCAGAAACACCACCTAGAACAGTCATGATTTGGAGATGCCGGTGTTGGAATGGGGTGGACAATACCATCCAGCCTCTCAAAACCAATCACAACATTGTCATCAAACCAGCAGATAAAGGAGGAGCCATTGTCATTCAGAATAGAACAGATTACTGCAAGGAAGTGTACCGACAACTGAACAACCAGGAACACTATAGGCAACTACTGACCAATCTGACCAAAGAACATTCCTATGAATTAAACACAATGATCAGGATTTTGGATCCAGTCCTTCAGAGTTCCCTACGCGCCCTCATCCCACGTATTTCTCTTGTAGGTGACATCTACTGCCTTCCAAAGGTACACAAAGCCAACACACCAGGACGTCCCATCGTATCGGGAAATGGGACCCTGTGTAAGAATCTCTCCGGCTTTGTTGAAAACATCTTGAAACCTATTGTACAGGGGATCCCCAGCTTCTGTCACGACACCACAGATTTCTTACAGAAACTCAGCACCCACGGACCAGTCGAACCGGGAACATTCTTCGTCGCTATGGACGTTTCCGCACTCTACACCAGCATCCCCCACAATGGTGACATCGCGGCAACAGCCTCAGTACTCAACACCAACAACTGCCAATCTCCAAACACCATCCTACAACTCATCCACTTTATCCTTGACCACAACATCTTCACCTTTGACAACCAGTTCTTCATCCAAACACATGGAACAGCCATGGGAACCAAATTTGCACCTCAATATGCCAACATCTTTATGCACAGGTTCGAACAAGACTTCTTCTCTATGCAGGATCTCCAACCAACATTATACACCAGGTACATTGATGACATTTTCTTCCTCTGGACCCATGGCAAGGAGTCACTGAAACAACTACACAGTGATATCAACAAGTTTCATCCCACCATCAAACTCACCATGGACTACTCTCGACTATCTGTCTCATTCTTGGACACATGCATCTCCATCAAGGATGGACACTTCAGCGCCACACTCTACCGCAAACCCACAGACAACATCACAATGCTACACTTCTCCAGCTTCCACCCAAAACATATTAAAACAGCCATCCCCTATGGACAAGCCCTACGCATACATCTGCTCAGATGAAGAGGAATGTGATGGGCACCTGGAAGTACTCAGGGATGCCCTCATAAGAACGGGGTACGATGTTCAACTCATTTACCGCCAGTTCCGACGTGCCACAGCAAGGAACCTTAATGACTCCTCAGGAGACAGACACGGGCTGCAACCGACAGGGTACACTTCGTTGTCCAGTATTTCCCAGGAGTTGAAACACTGTGCCATGTTCTTTGTGACCTGCAACACATTATCAATGAGGATGAGCACCTCGCTAAGACCTTCCGCACACCTCTACTGCTTGCCTTTAAAGAACCGCCAAACCTCAAACACCCTGACGCAAAAAATACAGGGTACTTTGCATATGTCCCAGCCCCTCAGTGTGCACCAGCAGGGGAACCCTGATCACTTGCCTTTCCCATTGACGGCCCTTACCAAGCTTCACTGTAGCCTTCAGTTGTCCCTGGTATTTGTTTTGTGCATTGATTCCTGGTATGTGAGCATCATTGGCTAGGACAGCATACATTGCCTTTTCAGTTAAGAGTCAACCATAGTGCAACAGGTCTGGAGTCGCCCACCCTCCCATCCTGGCACCCTCCCCTGCCACCACAGAAATTGCAAAACCTGCGCCCACACCTTCCCCCCTCACTTCCGTTCAAGGCCCCAAAGGAGCCTTCCACATCCAGTAAAGTGTCACCTGCGTTTCCACACATGTCATTTACTGTGTCTGTCATTCCTGATGTGGTCTCTACATGGGGGAGACTGGATGCCTACTCACAGAGCTCCGGGACACTCGTACCAATCAACCCCACTGCCCGGTGACTGAACATGTCAACTCCCCCCCACCCCCCACTCTGCTGAGGACATGCAGATCCTGGGCCTCCTCCATCACCTCTCCCTTATCACCCGACGCCTGGAGGAAGAACGCCTCATCTTCTGCCTCAGGAACCTCCAACCCTATGGTATCAATGTGGATTTCACCAGTTTCCTCATTTCCCCTCCTCCCCAGTTCCAACCTTCCAGCTCAGCACCATCCTCATGACCTGTCCCATCTGTCCATCTTCCTTCTCACTTATCCACTCCACCTACCCCTCCGACCTATCACCTTTACCCCCACATCCACCCACCTATTGCACTCTCAGGTACCTACCCCCCAACCCCACCCCCTCCCATTTATCTCTCGACCCCCGAGGCTCCCAGCCTCATTCCTGATGAAGGGTTTTTGCCTGAAACATTGGTTTTCCTGCTCCTTGTGTGATGCCTGACCTGCTGTGCTTTTCCAGCATCACACTCTTGACTGGAGTCACATACAGACCAGGGTGGCAGATTTCCTTCTACATGTCCCTAGAACATTAGCCTGAACTGGTGGATTGCTTGTCCAATGACATTACCATTTCTGCACTACCATCCCAAACTGGAATGTGCCTGATGGCAACACTCAGTTGTGGGCAGGACCTTGCCCTGGGGCCTCAGAGATTTGAGCACAAAATCCAAGCTGATCTTCCAATGCAGTGTTGAGAGAAAGCTGCACTGTTGACAGTGCCAGTATCTGGATGAGATGAGAAACTCTGGATGTATGAAGGTCTTATGACGTGGTTAAACACCTGACAACCAGTTGATAAATTCGGGGACCAGAAGCCAATTTTGACTGAGGTTTGGATTTATTTTCAGAATGAAACATAATCGATGTATAAAATCTTCGCGGTTCTCTCCACCGGGCATCGACGCACTGACCACCCTTGATTGGCTACAATGGGCTGAGCACGTCGTCCGTATGACCGACAACAAGATTCCCCAAGCAGGTGCTCTACCCCCCCAGTTCCAAAACTGCAGGCAAGCCCCAGGTGGACAGAGGAAGCGCTTCATTGATACCCACAAGGCCTCACTGGCAAAGTGTGGCATTCCCAAAGACACCTGGGAATCACTGGGCCAAGACCGTCCAACGTGGAGAAGGAGCATCTGGGAATGCATTAAGCACCTTGAGACTTGCCGTTGGGGAAAGGCAGAAGCCAAGAGAAAATGGCGCTGCCACACCAATGCCCCATCCACCCCTTCCCGGGACACCACCTGCCCCATGTGCAATAGAGCCGACAGTAGCTGTATTGGTCTGTACAGCTACCTACAGACTCCCCTGACAGTGGGAGAGAGTCATCTTTGCCTGCAAGTGACCACCAATGAATGAAAATATAATTACAATGAAAGAAAGTAGCATCGACAGAGAGCAGGCTTGGAGTGGTCTGACAGGCTTGGAAGTAGATAAATCTCCATGGTGGGATGAAATGTATCCCAGGTTGCTGGGGGAGGCAAGGGAGGAAATACTACTGGGGCTTGTAAAAATATTCAATTCCTCGCTGGCCATAGGAGAGATGTTGGACAGCCAGTGTGGTAATTCAAGAAGGGAGCAAGGGATAAACCAGGAACCACCACCTGGACAATCTAACCTCAGTGGTGGGGAAACTATTGGAAGAAATTCTGAGGGAGAGAATAATCTGCATTTGGAGAGGGATTAATCAAGAATAATCAGCATGGTTTTGTCAAGGGGAGGTCAAGTCTGGCCAACTTGATTGAATTTTTGGGTGTGGATGAGGGTAATGCTTTTGACGCTGTTTACTTGCACTTCAGTTAGGCTTTTGATGAATCACAAAAATGGGAGGTGATGTACTTGGGCAGAACAAACAAGGCAAGGGAATTCACGATGGATGGTACAACCCTGGGAAGCACCCAAGGATCAGAGGAACCTTGGTGTTCATGTGCACTGGTCCCTCAAGGTATCAGGATAGGTGGATAAAATGGTCAGGAAGGTATATGGTGTACTTGCCTTTGTTAGCAAAGGCAGAGAGCTTAAGAGCAGGGAGGTCATGCTTGAACTGTACAAAATGTTTGCTTGATCACAGCTAATGTATTGTGTGGAGTTCTGGAATCCACATTCTAGGAGGGATGTGATAGCACTGGAGTGGCTGCACAGGAGCTTTACCAGGATGTTGTTTGGGCTGGACAGTTTCAGTTCTGAAGGGAGATTGGACAGATTGGGATTGTTTTCCTCCAAGCAGAGGAGAGAAGAGAGGACATGATTGAGATGTATAAAGTTATGAGGGGCATAGACTGGGTAGACAGGAAGAGACCTTTCCCCTTGATGGAAAAGTCAATGACCAGGGGGACATGGATTTAAGGACAGGAGCAGAAGGTTTAGAGGAGATGTGAGGAGCAACTTTTCTACGCAGAGACTGGTGGGAATCTGGAACTCACTGCCTGTAAGGGTGGGAGAGACAAAAAAAAAACCTGCAAATGCTGGAATCCAAAGTCAACAAGCAGGAGGCTGGATGAACCCAGAAAGCCAGGCAGCATCAGGAGGTGGACAAGTTAACCAGGTAATACCCTTCTTCAGAGCTGGGAGTGGGGGGGAGGGGAGCTGCAGATAAAGGGGGAGGTAGTGGAGGGTTTTGCATGGGGAGACTGGTGGAGTGATGAGGTAGTGATAGGTGAACACAGGTAGAGGGTGGTAGACACAGAGACCCTCAACACTGAAGAAGTATTTAGACGTGCACTTGTGATGCCAAGGCATACAAGGTTATGGGTCATGTGCAGGAAAATGAGATTAGAATGTTAGGTTATTGTTTATAACCAGTATAGACATGATGGGCTGAAGGGCCTTTTTTCTGTGCTGTAAACCTTTATAATGAAAAGAATTCTTGCTTTATCTTAAAACAATTTAGTGCTTATAAGGGGCATATTGTCAGTAGCCTACTGTCTGCCTTGGGGTGGTGCCAGAAGACTGGAGATTTGCAAATCTTATCCCCTTGTTTTCAAAAGCTTGTAAGGAAAAAGCCAACAATTACATCCCAGGCCATTTAACATTTGAGAAACAATAATTCAAAATAGAATTAGTAGTCACATGGACAAATGTGTGCCAACTTAGGAGAGCTAACATTGATTTCTTAAGGCACACTTCTATGAAGAGGTAACAGAGAGGCTTGATGAGGGTAATACTGTTGATGTGAAGTACATTTCCAAAAGACATATGATACAGTGACACACAACAAACTTGTGAGAAAATTTAACTCGTGGAATAAAAGGGACTGGGGTAATGTGGATACAAATGTAGTTGAGCAATGGGAATCAGTGAGCAATGGTCAGTGGATATTTTTCAAGCTGGAGGAATGGAACTCCAAAGAGAGTCAGTATAAGGTTGCTTGCTCTTCCTGATTTATATTAATGATCCAAACTGTGGGGCAGGGAGACTTGGGAGCATTGTAAATGTAGTAAGGACAATGTTGAACTTCAAAAAGGCATTCCCAAGTAAGTGGAGTGGTCAGATCGGTGGCAGATGAAGTTTAATGAAGAGAAGTATCGGTGATACATTTTGGGAGAAACATTAGAAAATAAAGAGTACTATTCTAGAGTAGTAGAGAGACCTGAGTGTGAGTGTGTGTAGGACAGTAAAGGTGGCAGGGCCGATGGAGTACTTTAGGCTTAATTAAGAAGAGGATAGAGTGCAAGAGCAGGGAGATTATGTCGAAGCTGTGTCAGACACAAGTTAGATTTCAGCTGGTATCAATGTGCAGCACTTCAGAAAGATTTTGAGAGAGTACAGAGAGGTTTACAAGAATGGTTCGAGGGATGAGGAAAGATTGGAGAAGTTCATACTCATTCAGCGCAGAAAAGGTCCTTGAGCTTATTGAATCTGCACTGACATAACTACCACTAAAGCTGGGATTGTTTTCCCTGGGGAGGAGAATGGAACAAGGAGAACTGATTGAAATTTTCAAAATCTTAAGAGGTCTGGACAGCATGGGGAGCAAATCGATTCCTGCTTGCAAAAGGTGAAGAATGAGAGGGCACAGTTTTAAGGCAATTTGCAAAAGAGGTAAATATGATGAATAGAAATCTTTTCACCCAGTGAGTAGTTAGGCTCGAGAATGCACCACCTGGAAATGTGGTGGTGGCAAATTCAATATTCGGGATGGCATTGTTTCTATTTACAAAATCATCAACACGTGGGGTTACGGGGAAAAGGTCAAGAGAACGGCATTAGGTCATGATGCTCATTAAGAGGAGCTGTTATAAACAGAAAGGACTGAATGGTTTTCTTTGGAATTCTCTGCAATTTATTTGGGCAAATAAAAAGCAAATTAGGAAAGATCTCTGAGTAGACTGAAGAATATTATAATATATTTAACATTTTGATGAGAAATGGTATTTCTGATATTTAGTTTTGATCTTAGAAAAGACTATCATAGAAAACGTCTTTGGTTTAAATAGCATTAGTTCGATTTTGTCGTGGGACTTTTGAACAAAGTGGACACAGAAGAAAACACCCGCAGATGATCATATACTCAAGAGAGAGAAACTAAAACATCTGGTGCTAAAAAATAAGATTGAGGGTAGCAGAAAAAGAGGAAATAAAGGGGAAATACCCTGACAGTTGAAGAAACAGAACATCTCCATGATTTCACAGCATCACCAAGATTGTGTTGGAGAAGTAACAAAGAGGATTGATGGGGTCACAGTGGTAGACTGTGATCTATATGGACTTCAGTAAGGCATTCGACAAGGTTCCCCACGGGAAACTGGTGAGCAAGGTTAGATCTCATGGAATACAGGGAGAACTAGCCATTTGGATACAGAACTGGCTCAAAGGTAGAAGACAGAGGGTGGTGGTGGAGGGTTGTTTTTCAGACTGGTGGTTTGTGACCAGTGGATTGGTGGCCACAAGGACCGGTGCTGGGTCCACTACTTTTTGTAATTTATATAAATGATTTGGATGTGAGCTCAAGAGGTATAGTTAGTGAGTTTGCAGATGACACCGAAATTGGAGGTGTAGTGGATAGCAAAAAAGGTTACCTTGGATTACAACAGGATCTTGATCAGATGGGCCAATGAGCTGAGAAGTGGCAGATGGAGTTTAATTTAGATAAGTGTGAGGTGCTGCATTTAGATGAGTGTGAGGTGCTGGCAGATGGGACTAGATTGGGTTGGGATATCTGGTCGGCATGGATGAGTTGGACAGAAGGGTCTGTTTCCATGCTGTACATCTCTGTGACTCTATGTTCATAAGATCAGAAGAAACTGTTGCACGTATCAGCCATTTAGCCATTCATACTTATTCCACCACTTATCTGTTGTGGCTTTATCTCCATTTACTTATCTGCCTAACAAAACCCTTATTTTCTTTGTTAATCAATAATCTCTCTAACACAGCCTTAAATATATTCAATGATACTGCTTCCTCTGTTCTCTGGGGAAGGGAAAGGGAGAGGGGATGGGTGGAAATGGACTCTGCAGGGATGGAATGGGACTATTTGGCGCCTCCCTTTTGGTGCCAATCATTTGGCCCCGCCGTTTTGGCTCTAAACTGTTTTGGCGCTCATTACTTTGGCACTGAGCTGTTTTGGCGCCAATACATATGGGAGGGTCACGGTGTCTCTCGGAGGGTCACGGTGTCTCCGGGAGGGTCACGGTGTCTCTGGGAGGGTCACGGTGTGTCTGTGGGAGGGTCATGGTATGTCTGTGGGAGGGTCACGGTGTCTCTGGGAGGGTCACGGTGTCTCCGGGAGGGTCATGGTGTGTCTGTGGGAGGGTCACGGTGTCTCTGGGAGGGTCACGGAGTATCTGGGTGGGTCACGGTGTGTCTGTGGGAGGGTCACGGTGTCTCTCTGGGAGGGTCACGGTGTGTCTGGGAGGGTCACGGTGTGTCCGGGAGGGTCACGGTGTCTGTGGGAGGGTCATGGTGTGTCTCTGGGAGGGTCACGGTGTGTCTGTGGGAGGATCATGGTGTTTCTGGAGGGTCACGGTGTGTCTGTGGGAGGATCATGGTGTTTCTGGAGGGTCACGGTGTGCCTGGGAGGGTCACGGTGTGTCTGTGGGAGGGTCATGGTGTATCTGGGAGGGTCACGGTGTGTCTGGGAGGGTTATGGTGTATCTGGGAGGGTCACGGTGTGTCTGGGAGGGTCATGGTGTATCTGGGAGGGTCATGGTGTGTCTGTGGGAGGGTCACTGTGTTTCTGGAGGGTCATGGTGTGTCTGTGGGAGGGTCATGGTGTGGCTGGGAGGTTCACAGTGTGTCTGTGGGAGGGTCACAGTGTCTCCGGGAGGGTCACGGTGTGTTTGTGGGAGGGTCATGGTGTGCCTGGGAGGGTCATAGTGTGTCTGGGAGGGTCATAGTGTGTCTGTGGGAGGGTCACGGTGTCTCCGGGAGGGTCACGGTGTGTCTGGGAGGGTCACGGTGTATCTGGGAGGGTCATGGTGTATCTGGGAGGGTCACGGTGTGTCTGGGAGGGTTACAGTGTGTCTGTGGGAGGGTCATGGTGTGTCTGTGGGAGGGTCACGGTGTGTCTGGGAGGGACACGGTGCCTCTGGGAGGGTCACGGTGTGCCTTGGAGGGTCACGGTGTCTCTGGGAGGGTCACGGTGTGTCTGTGGGAGGGTCACGGTGTGTCGGGGAGGGTTACGGTGTCTCCGGGAGGGTCACCGTGTCTCTGGGAGGGTCACGGTGTGTCCGGGAGGGTCACGGTGTCTCTGGGAGTATCATGGTGTCTCCGGGAGGGTCATGGTGTGTCTGGGAGGGTCACGGTGTCTCTGGGAGTATCATGGTGTCTCCGGGAGGGTCATGGTGTGTCTGGGAGGGTCATGGTGTGTCTGGGAGAGTCACAGTGTTCCTGGGAGAGTTACGGTGTCTGTGGGAGGGTCACGGTGTCTCTGGGAGGGTCATGGTGTGTCTGTGGGAGGGTCACGGTGTGTTTGTGGGAGGGTCACGGTGTGTATTTGGGAGGGTCACGGTGTGTCTTTGGGAGGGTCACAGTGTGTCTGTGGGAGGGTCATGGTGTGTCTTTGGGAGGGTCACGGTGTGTCTGTGGGAGGGTCACGGTGTGTATTTGGGAGGGTCACGGTGTGTCTTTGGGAGGGTCACAGTGTCTCAGGGAGGGTCACGCTGTCTCTAGGAGGGTCACGGTGTGTTTGTGGGAGGGGTCACGGTGTGTCTGTGGGAGGGTGACGGTGTGTCTTTGGGAGGGTCACGGTGTCTCAGGGAGGGTCACGCTGTCTCTAGGAGGGTCACGGTGTGTTTGTAGGAGGGTCACGGTCTATCTGGGAGGATCACGGTGTGTCTGTGGGAGGGTCATGGTGTCTCTGGGAGGGTCACGGTGTGTCTGCGGGAGGGTCATGGTGTCTCTGGGAGGGTCACAGTGTGTCTGTGGGAGCGTCACAGTGTGCCTGGGAGGGTCATGGCGTGTCTGGGAGGGTCAGGGTGTGTATGCTCGGTTCATGGTGTGTCTGTGGGAGGGTCACGGTGTGCCTGGGAGGGTCATGGTGTGTCTGGGAGGGTCACGGTGTGTGTGAGAGGGTCACGGTGTGTCTAGAAGGTCACAGTATCTGTGGGAGAGTCACGGTGTCTCTGGGAGGGTCATGGTGTGTGTGGGAGGTTCACGGTGTCTCTGGGAGGGTCAGGGTGTGTCTGTAGGAGTGTCATGGTGTGTCTGTGCGAGAGTCACGGTGTGTCTGTGGGAGGGTCATGGTGTGTCTGCTCGGTTCACGGTGTGTCTGTGCGAGGGTCATGGTGTGTCTGTGGGAGCGTCATGGTGTGTCTGCTCGGGTCACGGTGTGTCTGTGCGAGGGTCACGGTGTGTCTGTGGGAGGGTCACGGTGTGTCTGTGCAAGGGTCACGGTGTGTCTGTGGGAGGGTCACGGTGTGTCTGTGCGAGGGTCACGGTGTGTCTGGGGGTCACGATGTGTCTGGGGGGGGCCTCGGTGTGTCGGGGGGG
>NC_057732.1:4540090-4544432 GCF_004010195.1 Chiloscyllium plagiosum
CCCTCCCCCCTCCCCCCTTACCCCAATCCCCTACTCTCCCCCTCAACCCCACGCTCAGCTTCACTCCCCCCATCCGTTAGGCTGTGTGGGTTTGTGTCTCAGGGTGTTTCCGGGTGTGTGCCTGGGCTGGTGGAGGGTTGTTCTGGTTTGGATGAGTGTGTCTGAGTGGGTGAGTCCAGATGGGTGGGTAGTGTGTCTGAGATGGGTTGGTATCTGGGGGTGGTTCAGGGGGAGTAGGTGTGAGCCTCTGCAAATCTGTGTTCCTGAGTGAGGGAGTAGAGTGGGTGTATCTGGGATTAATTTTAATCTAAACTGCTAGTCAGGGAGCCGGCTTTCCCTCCTCTCGCCACTATCTCTCCCAATTCTCTCTGAAGTCAGTGGACTATCCTTAATACTGCGTATGGTTGTAAATCTGTATAGTGCCTGATCCCATTAGATATCCCCTTGTTGAAGAGGGTTACATTTGTGCTCTGTGTCCTGGAATATTTTATGTATCTCCTTGCGTTAAAGATTGTGTTGGATTCCCGGTGCAATGTTATTTCTGTCTGTTGTCAGTTTTTTGTTTGACAGTTCTATTGCTGTCTGGTGTGATAGATATATTCCAGGATAATAAGCCTGGCTTTCTACAGGCTGCTTGATGTTATTTTGGGAGCTAAGACATGTGCCTCCAGGAGTGTGGTATTGGCAGAAGATTCATCCTCTAAAAGAAGCTCATTTGTTGCTGACGTCCTAACTGGGTGTCATTCTCTTCTCTTACTGCTATTGTTCTCGCAGTTCATAACAAATGTCTCCCAGAATATTTCTGTACAATCATTTTATTTTGCATTTGCTTAAAACATGTCAAATCATTCACAAGGCAGTTTCTGCTGTTTTTTTTAAACTTTTTTTTACTTCCTTGGGATGGTTGTCGTGCTGATACTCTACCCTGTTTGGCCCAACCACTTCCTCAATGACCTTACCTCTATCATAAAATCAGAGGTGGGGATGTTCACTGATAATTACACAATATTCAGCACTATTTGCAATTCCTTGGGTACTGAAGTTAAAAATCACACAACCCTGAACAGATTTATTTGGAGGTGTTAGTTTTTGAAGCCCTGCTTCATCACAACCACCTGATGAAGCAGTGCTTGGAAAACTAGTGCCTCCAAATAAACCTGTTCAACTATAACCTGGTGTTGTGTGATTTTAACTTTATCCAACACTTGCACCTCCACATCAGGTACTGATCTGAACAATATCCAGGCTTGCGCTATAAAAAAGGCAAATAAGTTTCACACCATGCAATTGCCAGGTAATGACCATCACCAATAAGAGACAATCCATCCACTACTCCTTGGCAATAAATGATGTTACCATCACTGAATCCCCAGCATCCACAACTCCCTAACCGTTACTATACTCATGGAGACATAGAGGAGCAGACAGTATGGGAAAGGTGGAGTGTTAGGTTCTTTTCTGAAGGTTTCACACATGAGATGCAATGCACACAAACAATCAGCTTCTTCTGCAAAGAATTAAAGTTTATTAAAGCTTGTACAAGCTAGGTTACCCCTTTGACCCTTTCCACAGACATGCAAAGTCGAGTCAATAAAGAGACCCAAATAAACAAAACACATCCCCTTTGTACAGGTCAATTGGCAATGCTTAGAGACACTTTGGCTATTCCTCACTCTTCTCCCCCCCCCCCCCCCCCCCCCAAACCACATGTTACCCCAGGTATAATGGTAGGATGAGATCATCCTCTGAGATAATGCAAATGCCCTATTCCTTGGGCTATCATTATGCATCCTGACTCAGTGCTTCCCCAAGACAATGTCGGTCTGATGTGTCCTAGCTTAGGGGATGGCTATGAAAGCATTACTAAATGGAAGAGATTGAATGATTAGTTTAATCTGATAATTGTAGGGGGAGTAGTAGCAAATGACTGCTGAAATTGGGTGGGAGTTGTCCGCATTCCTGCATGAATATCATTTCCGTCCACTTCCAGAATGTTCAGTCAGCGCCGTTTAACCCTCTAATATTCCATTAATGTCTGGAGAGATATTCCAATTTAATCTTAACGTTACGGAGAAGGGGGAGTTATATTGTTATTAGGCAGGAGCTGGGGCGCCTAAGTTGGAACAGATGTTCTCAGGGAAATGCACAATGGAAATGTGGAGGTTGTTTAGGAAGCACTTGCTGATAGTCCTGGACAGTTTTGTCCCATTGAGGAAAGAAAGGGATGGTAGGGTGAAAGAACTGTGAGTGACAAGGGATTTGGAACACCTAGTCAAGAGGAAGAAGGAAGCTTACTTAAGGCTGTGGAGGACAGGATCAGACAGGGCTCTGGAGGGTTACAAGGTAGCCAGGAAGGAACTGAAAAAGCTTTAGCGGGTAGGATTAAGGAAAACCGTAAGGCGTTCTACACTTGAACAAGAGGATGGTCAGAGTGAGGGTAGAGCTTATCAGGGATAGTGGACAGAACTTGCACCAGGAGTACTCCTGGTGCAAGTAGTGTGGATGAGCAGAGGGATCTTGGTGTCCATGTACACAGATCTCTGAAAGTTGCCACCCAGGTAAATAGTGCGGTGAGGAAGGCATATGGCGTACTGGCTTTTATTGGTAGAGGAATTGAGTTCCGGAGTCCTGAGGTCATGATGCAGTTGTATAAAACTCTGGTGCGGCCGCATCTGGAATATTGTGTGCAGTTTTGGTCGCCATACTATAGGAAGGATGTGGAGGCACTGGAACGGGTGCAGAGGAGGTTTACCAGGATGTTGCCTGGTATGGAAGGAAGATCGTATGAGGATAGACTGAGACACTTGGGGCTGTTTTCATTAGAGAAAAGAAGGTTTAGGGGTGACTTGATAGAGGTGTACAAGATGATTAGGGAGTTAGATAGGGTTGACAGTGTGAACCTTTTCCCGCGTATGGAGTCGGGTATTACAAGGGGGCATAGCTTTAAATTAAGGGGGGGTAGATATAGGACTGAAGTTAGGGGTAGGTTCTTCACTCAGCGAGTCGTAAGTTCATGGAATGCCCTGCCAGCAGCAGTGGTGGACTCTCCCTCTTTATGGGC
The DNA here is from genome assembly GCF_004010195.1 of Chiloscyllium plagiosum. Lineage (NCBI taxonomy): Eukaryota > Metazoa > Chordata > Chondrichthyes > Orectolobiformes > Hemiscylliidae > Chiloscyllium > Chiloscyllium plagiosum. The sequence continues at coordinate 4,543,152 of NC_057732.1, forward strand.
ATTTAAGCGGGCATTGGATAGGTATATGGAGGATAGTGGGTTAGTATAGGTTAGGTGGGCTTGGATCGGCGCAACATCGAGGGCCAAAGGGCCTGTACTGCGCTGTATTCTTCTATGTTCTATGTTCTATGAGTCGGAGGGGGTAGGGGAGGTCCTTAATGAATACTGTGCTTCAGTATTCACTACTGAGAGGGACCTTGACATTTCTGAGGAAAGCGTGAAACAGGCTGATATGCTCGAACAGGTTAATGCTAAGAAGGAGGATGTGCTGAAAATTTTGAAAGCCATAAGTGTAGATAAATCTAATGGGCCAGATGGGATCGACCACAGGTTACTACAGGAAATGAGGGAAGAGATTGTTGCGCCTTTGGTGATGATCTTTGTGTTTTCGCTGTCCATTGGAGTAGTACCAAATGATTGGAGGATGGCAAATGGTATTCCCTTGTTCAAGAAAGGGAATAGTGAAAATCCTGGGAATTACAGACCAGTCAGTCTTACATCTGTGGTGAATAACGTTTTGGAGAGGATTCTGAGACCGGATTTATGATTACTTGGAAAACCGTAGTTTGATTAGAGATCGTCAGCATGGCTTTGTGAGGGGCAGGTCATGCCTCACAAACCTTCTTGAATTCTTTTGAGGATGTGAAGGTAGAGCAGTGGACGTGGTGTACATGTATTTTAGCGAGGCGTTTGATAAGGTTCCCCATGGTAGGCTCATTCAGAAAATAGGAAGGCATGGGATACAGGGAACTTTGGCTGTCTGGATACAGAATCGGCTGGCCCATAGAAGACAGGGTGGTAGTAGATGGAAAGTATTTAACCTGGAGCTTGGTGACAAGTGGTGTTCCACAGGGATCAGTTCTGGGACCTCTGCCCTTTGTGATTTTTATAAATGACTTGAATGAGGAAGTGGAGGGGAGGGTTAGTAAGTTTGCAGATGACGCGAAGCTTGGTGGAGTTGTGGATCATGTGGAGGGCAGTTGTAGTTTGCAACGGGACATTGACAGGATGCCGAACTGGGCTGAGAAGTGGCAGATGGAGTTCACAGTCGGTCAGGCAGCATCCGAGGAGCAGGCAAGTTGACGTTAGGAGCAGAAGCTCTTCCTCGGGAGTTTGGGGGATGGGGGCTGAGAGATAAATGGGAGGGGGAGTCAGTATTCGGGGCGGCGGTGTTATTTCGTGCGTGTGTCCCAGACATCTCTGGGACAGATACATTAAACAACCCCACTGCCCCTTGGCCAAGCAGTTAAGCCCCCCCCCCCCCCACCTTCGCCAAGGACA
>NC_057732.1:4544559-4587162 GCF_004010195.1 Chiloscyllium plagiosum
CAAAATGTCGACTCTCCTGCTCCTCGGATGCTGCCTGACTGGCTGTGCTTTTCCAGCACCAATCTTTTTGATCGGGTCTCCAGCATCTGCGGTCTTCACTTTCTCCCAGATGGAGCTCTGTAAAGCCCTGGTTAGGCCACACTTGGAATATTGTGTTCCGTTCTGGTTACCTCATTTATAGGAAGGATGTGGAAGCTTTAGAGAGGGTGCAGAGGAGATTTACTAGGATGCTGGATTGAAGGGCATGTCTTATGAAGAAAGGTTGAGGGACCTAGGGCTTTTCTCATTGAAGTGAAGAAGGTTGAAAGGTGATTTGATTGAGGTGTACAAGATGATGAGAGGCTTAGATAGAGTGGATAGCCAGAGACCTATTCCCAGGGCAGAAATGTCTCATGAGAGGGCATAATTTTAAGGTGTTTGAAGGAAGGTTTGGGGTGGATGTCAAAGATAGATTCTTTACACAGAGTAGTGGATGCATGGAATGCACTGCTCGCAGTGGTGGTAGAGTCAGAGACATTAGGGACATTTAAGCAACTCTTGGATAGGCACATGGATGACAGTACAATGAAGGGTATGTGGGTTAATCTGATTTTAGAGTAGGATAAAAGGTCAGCACAATATCAAGGCTGAAGGGCCTGTACTGTGCCATACTAAGTTCTACCCACAAGCATCCACTCCCTCTTCCACCAATCCTCAGCAGCAGCAGTGTGTACTATTTTGCACTGCAAAAATTCTCCCAAGTTTTCTTCAACAGCATCTTCCAAACTCTCAACCATTTCCATCTAGGAGAACAAGGGCAGCAGATGTCATGGGATCACCACCCACTGCAAGTTCCTGTCCAAGTCACTCACTATCCTGACTTGCAAATATATTGCCATTATTTCACTGTTGCTGGGTCAAAATCCAGGAACTCCCTCCCTGTCAGCACCATGAGTCTAACTATATGCCACATTGCCTGCTGCAGTTCAGGAAGGCAGCTTGCCATCACCACCTCAATGGCACCTATTGACAGGCAGTAAATGCTGTCACATTTCCCATGAGACGCAGGAGGCTGAGACTTCAAATCTCACTCCACTTGAACACTGTCAACCTATACCAGCGTGTCAGTCTGGTGTAAACTGTGACCGTAGCCTTGGTGGATCAGTTGGCAACAACTAGCTCCCTCTTTCATTTTCTTTTAAGTCTACGTCAATGTCATTCATCCATCAGATTTTCCTTTTTCTTCTCTGTTTACCCTCAATTTCTCATTCAGCTGTTGCTTGGTCTGAGCTGCCAGGGCTTCATTTCCAATGTCCATTGTTGGGCATCTTTCTCTCTCTAACTACTTAGCAACCCTGTTAATTCCTGAACTACTTCTGTTCTTGATTCAATATGCTCATCTGATTTTGTCCATCCAGCCTGTCCAGCAACATTGTACTGAGGTAGTAATCAACTGCTGAAGGTAAGAGATGAGACTTTAAAACCCATCTTCCCTCTCGGGTGGTGTAAAGGATTCCCTCACACTGTTAGAAAAAGAGCAGAAGAATGCCTTTGGCAATATTTATCGTGCAGTCAACATCAGAGACACCAGATCTGGTCATTGTCTTTTTGCTGTGTGTAAAATGGGTTCTCTGTTTTCTGGCACTATAATGGTGGTTGTATTTCTACAGTATCACATAATTTTTATGGCACAGAAGGAGCCCGTTCAGTCCGTTGTGCCTGCTCTGGTTTTATTTTCTATTGCTAATCTCCTGCCTCTTCCCCATATCCCCGTGCACCGTTTCTATCTCAGTAATCATCCAATGGTTTCTAGAATGCCTCACTTGAACCTGCCTCCATAACGGTTCCTGTAATGCATTCTATATTCTAACTACTTGCCTCAAAACAAAGTTTTCTCACATTATCCTTGCTTCGTTTGCACATCCTTTTAAATCCAAATCCTGTTGCTTTTATTTCTTTTGAGCAGGAGTAGCAACTCCTGATCTCCCCTGTCCAGCCTGGTCATGGTTTTGAGAACCTCTATCAGATATCCTCTTTGCCTTCTCTCTAAGGATAACAGTCCCAACTTCTTCAATCTGTCCTCATAACCAAAGTTTCTCATTCCTGTAAATCATCTCTGTAATAAGACCATAAGACCATAAGACATAGGAGTGGAAGTAAGGCCATTCGGCCCATCAAGTCTTTTTTTTACCCTAAATAAGGACTTGATGTATACACACACACAAAAAAAAAATCTGCAATGCATTCACATCTTCCTTATAATGTAGTGCTTGCAATTGTACACTATACTCCAGTTGAGGTCTAATGTCTTGTGCAATTTTAACATTACCCCCTGCCCTTTTACTCTGTGCATCTATTATTAAAGCTGATAACGCTGTGCTCCATTAACTGCACTCTCCACATCTCCTGCCGTTTTCAATGATCTATGGATTCGCATGTCTGAGTTCCTTTGCTTTTGCACTGTTTTAGAATTTTATCCTTATTTAATACAGTTCCTGAACATTCTTCTGACCAAACCTTTCAATATTCTTCTGACCAAAAACACTTTGCCCATTTGCGTTGGACAGGAGCAGTTGCAACAACACCCACAAACACAGCAACAGGTAGGAACAAGTTGCACACTGACTGCACCTCACCCACTTTAAACTCGCTCCTCTGCCCATGTCAGCATTGAACTTGTTAAGGCTCCTTCATTCGCATGCCTACCATCCTTACCGTTGAGAAGGCGCTAAATTAGGTATGTTTATTGTGTGTGTTGCAATGGATTGATGCTCAGGGAGGTAGTGAGTTACTTCTCGGATTGCATTTGGATGACATTGGTTGGAAAGTGAGTGAAGATGGGATGTTAGATATACAACAGGAGACAATGCACATTCTGGGTCAAATTCATGTAACTTGGTTCATGAGAATTTACACTTGGATTTATAAGTAGTCAAGTGAGGGTGCAGTTGAGGCTCAGTCATGATAATGTTTGATTTTTCTCCTATGTTTTGGTTCTGAATGTTGTTCCTCACAAACCGACTAAAATCTCTGATAAGGGCCCCCATATTTTCCACTCTTGCAGTTTACTTCACTCTAACCTGAGCTTGCATGTTGTGATCTCTTTCTGGTTATCATTTATCATATTATCATTACTGACTCATTCGATGCTATCCTTTGCATTTCAGCTAGTCAGCACTGTCAGGAATGAGGGGTGTTTGACTTGGAGATTGAACAATTGAGGGTGTAAACAAAGTCATTAGCAGGAATTGTAGCAGTGTTATGATGGAAAAAACACTCACTGTACAGCTCCTGTGGCTGAGCAGTCAATTTTTCTCATTGCAGTCCTATACTTTCAGAAAATGGTGTTTACAGAACAATTGAACAGAGCATACTGTTGTAACAAGTTAAGAATCTTGAAAGCAGTGAGTTTGCAGAACTATGACATGCGACCTGGGATTTAAAGTAGCTGTTAAAGGTGGATTAACTGAGGATTGCAGTAATATACCTCTCAACTGGGCTTATCCCAACTGATACTGGGCAATGTGCTGAACGTGGTTCTTGGGAATCTGTTGTCAAGCCCATCAATTGTGCAGCACAAACAGGCCATTCAGTCCATGGGTCTATGTCAATGTGTATGTTCCACATGAGTTTCCTCCTCCCAGCCTAGTTCATATACCCTATCAGCATATCCTCTATTGTTTTTGTCTCTGGTGCTTATTCAGCTTCTCCTTTTAAATGCCTTTATACTGTTTGCCAGATGTAGTAACATGTTTGACATTTCCACTATTCTGAGTAAAAAAGGTTTCTCTTATACTTCCTATTAGATTGATTCCTTTTTAAATCATTTGCTAAATAATTTGAGCATGCTAATAATTACGTTAACAACTAACTTAAGATTGTCAGCTGGATTTATAGTGTGGCTGACTTGCAAGAGCTACGTATATTAAGAGACAAGACCCTATTCTTTGTTGATAACATGTTCACATGTCAGTTTCAACTTAACAAAATGGCAACAGCTAATGTCAAGTTCATTTCTACCTGGCAGTGCCTTGACTATTCAGAGTCAACCTTGCTGATTTAAATTTAAACACAGCTTGGCACTTAACTGTCAGTTATGATCATGGTCCAGTCTCAACGGTAATACCTCTACTGATTTGCATCCACTTGACAACCAATTAGTATGTTTTTCTCATGTTGTCATACTTAACATTCATACTGTTGCAACTGTCCAGACGAGTGGTTGTAAGACTTCAACAAAATGTCTTTTTGCGGCAGTGAACAAATGAAATGTTCATCTTGTCTCTATCAAGCTCATTAATTATTATCATTCCTTCCCTGATGCGTTCTCTTTCAGAAGAGGCTGGCATTTTTTTTTCCCTATCTATCCTGTTAGGAATATTCTTTTGGATTCTGTACTGCTCCAGGACATCTTGTTTGCACCTTCCGTTCAGTTGGAAGAAGTGGAGCAATATTTAAGTTTGGTTGCAGCATTGTTTAATTCCAGCAATAGCGGTCTTTCCTTTCTCACCTCCTTGAAGCATTCACTCATGTATGGGTCTGTTCTGAGAGGCTCAAAGTGACCACCTCAGCAGCCATTCTTCACCATGTTGGATGTAACCCAAACTCTGTCCTTATCACTTTCCAGTATGGATCACTGGACAATCTCGCTGGACAGTGAGACTGGACAATCTGTACACTAGGGAGCAAACACAGGATTTTTTCCTTGGAGATTAGTGCTACTCAGGCAGCCTCCATTGTCACAGTACAGATCAAGAGTACATTGGATATTTGAGGACAATCTTACATTTTTGGCAAGGCTGTTAAGGGCGTGGTTTGACATGTTTGTTTATTGACCTGGGATCAATGTATTTGGGTCAGTCATTTCTGATGTGACTCTACCCCAAGCACCTAGCCCAGCTGCAGTTCTTTGAGAGCTCTCCAGTTGTTGGCAGGATGCCAGACATTGTCTTGTGGAGTTTCAGACAATCTCATATTTAGTTTGCTTTGTTCTGCCTGCAGCTTTGCTTCATTGGACTGGCACTGATATCGCACTCATGATATCCATTGTTTTGTGACCAACTTTGAAAGAGCAGAAGGCCATGCTGCTCTTTCTGCCTGTTTTGCGGTTGATCTGTACCTCTTTTCATCATCTTTGCTCCGTTTCATTTGATTCCGTTACCTGAACTTAAGAGTCTCTGAATTATGTACCCTTTTTCGATCACATACGGTCACTAAGTATGACCATTAACAAAATAGCCACTTGCTCTGTTGTACTTTCTTAATGTGAGTTACCACTTAGAGGGGTAGTATGCTTTCTGTCACCTTTCAGTCATGCCCCAGATATGAGACTTACACCCGTGTTCCAGGCTGACTGTCCAGTCTGGTATTGAGGGAATACTACATTGTTGGAGGAATTATTTTGCTGACACTCCATCTCTCTTCTACATTTTTCTCCTCTTCATTTTTTTAAGTCTTCACATTGCTCAGAGAGATGTTATGACACACTTCTGGAGCAGGTGGGAGTTGAACTCAAGCTTTCTGGCCCATGGTAAAGATACTGCATTGTACTACAAGAGTCCCAGTGTGACTTTAGATATTTTCTAAACAACTTGTTCAGAGATTTATTAAATCCCTCAGGAGCAGGTGGGACTTGAACCTGGGTGACCTTGTTCCAAGACAGGGACATTATTGCAAGAGACCCAAACCGACTTTATATTCGAAAGTGTTATAAACACACCTGAGCATCTCTTCTGCCACCCGATCATTGACGTTATTGTTAACCATTAACCACCACCAGTAAATCACCCAGCTAACAAATTAGAAATTTACACTCAAAGCCCGTTACAGGCAGTGCACACTGAATGTGAGTGGGAGCGAAGAAGAGTGGAAGGGGAAAAATCAGAGTGGAGTTTGGAGGGGAAATAAAGCACTGAATCCCCTGTGCCACTGTGATTTTAAAGCCTGACCAATTACTACTTCCCAGTTGACATTCAGTCTTCTCTTATTGACATGTTTGAAATTGGTCGCAGAAGGTTCACTTGTTGAAACTAACTGGCCAGTTCTTTGAAGAATTCAGTTAAACTTTTCATCAAGTATTGAAAAATATTTATCATGAAGGAAGTACTAACACAGTTGTTTCAACAGGCACCTCATTAGGTTTTGAGTTTTGCCTTTTGTTTTGGTGGAAAAATGACTGAAAAATGTAGGAAGTTAGTTGTAATTGTAATTTGATGTGTTCAATGATCATGTTCTTTTTAAGTGAAATCTTAATATCTTAGTCAAAGCTAACTGTATTATGCAATGAGTTTTACAAACATTTTATATGGTGATTCTCGAGCAATGGAATTAACGATGCTCATCAAAATCTTTCTGCAAATTGGAAGCATGTACTGCTAGTGACAACTTGACCGTCGCTCACTAGCCTCTTTTGTCCTGGCTTTTAGTTCTCATTGAGTGCAAAGTTTAGGGTGGCACAGTGGCTCAGTTATTAGCACTGCTGCCTCATGGCACCAGGGACCCGTGTTTGATTCCACCTTCATGTCAGGCCTGCGTGAATTTCCTCTGGGTGCTCTGTTTTTCTTCCACAGTCTAAGATATACAGGTTAGGTGGATTGGCCATGCTAAATTGCCCATAGTGTTCAGCGATGTGCTGGATAGGTGGGTTAGCCATGGGAATTGCAGGATTACAGGGATGGTCTGGGTGAGATGCTGTTTGGAGGGTCAGAGTACTTGATGGACTGAATGACCTGTTTCCTGACTGTAGGGATTCTACAGGAATCCAGGCTGACACTCTGCTGAACTTCCATAGCACTGCACAATGTCAGAAGTGCCATCTATCAGATGGCATGTTGAAAAGAAATATTGAGGCCCCAGCCTGCCGCTTAGATGGATGTGAAAAACCATGTGGTCCTGTTTCAGATAAGAACAGAGCAGTTTCCTCTTGTGTTCTAAAAGTGGCTATTGGGTTTTATCACAACGTTGCCAAAAACAACTTCAGTTATTGTAATGCACTTTGTGTCATAAAATCTTGCATTCCTACAGTGTCTTTATTTTGTAAGTCATCCAAGAGCAGTTGAGTTGGTGGACATTGTGGATTCCCACAGGCCTTGATAGTAATGCTGCTGCAGCCAGTGGTTGGAGTCCTACTTGGTCTACTTCACCCACTTGAGCCTGGGCTTTTGATTATAGTCATACTTATGGAGGGGAGGTGCACACATCCTGGAAGATGTAGGTTAGTATCTGAGGTAAGCTGTCATGCAATCATCAAGATTGATTGCACATAAAGCCATAGGCTGTATCCCTGACTGTCTTTGGATCTGGAAGCCTGCAGGAGGGGGAACCTTTGGAAATGGTGAGAGACGTAGTGTTGCGCCCTTGCAATTCTCTCCTGGGTTAGCTCAGTGTGAAGCACCTTACTTTACAGGATTATGTTCATTCTGTCTGACCTGATAATGTTTTGCTCTCCTACAGACACCTCTAGGCTCTGGGAGTTCTGACCCAGACACCTCAGTGACAACAGCGCCAGCTGTGGAAGTCAATAATGAAGGTGGTTCTGAGGTAAGTAAATGAAACAATATGTAAGTTTTATTTGTTCAAAATTAGCTGGTACAACAGAGGGAGAAAGGATTCGAATAGATTTTGTCCAAATTGAGGGCACCTCGGGAAGATTAACCTTTTATTCTGTCGAGTGCAGCAATAGGAGAAGGTCTAACCAAGGTGTTTTTAAAAATGATGAAAAGATTTTCAAGAGCAGAGGGATGGAAACTATTTACTCTGGTATGAGAGCAAGGGGGCATAACCTTAATGGTGAGCCCATTTATGGGGAATAACAGGAAGCTGTTTTTAATTGATTTCTCTCCTGGAATGAATGTTTTGCTGGCATGAGCAATGTTCACTGTCCATTTATAATTATCCATGCAGACAGTTAACCAAGGGTAATGCTAGGTGACCCAAGCAGTTTTGTTTTGAGATATTTTCTAATCAACCTGTTCAGAGATGTTATTACACATCTCTGAACTTGATCCCAGGCCTCTGGTTCAGAGGTAGGGACACTGCCACTGTGCCACGACAGCCCCTTCCAGTTTTATTTTAATTGGATTTTTCTGCAGTTGCTTTGATCTAGTAAACATTAAGTTTATGTCCCCAAAAAAGACTGGATTCGGTGGACCTGATGAAAAATGCAAATTTGGGATTAATATGTTTTTGTTTGTGTTGAGGGTACACGGAACGCAAGTGGCGGAGTTGAGCAGATCCAGGTCAGCCATGATCTCATTGAATGGTGAAACAAGCTCAATGGACTATATAACCTCAAATGTTCCCTTGTTTCTTTGAGTAAAATGCTAAGGGTCATTGCTGACCCATGAAAATTCAGGCATTTTCCGTCTGCTCGTTATATAATTTAACTCATTTAAAATGTTTTTCCTTCTGCTCTTGGCACCAACCTTGACACTGACTAGTTAATGTTCATCAGTACCTGTTTGAAGAATGAAGGTTGCTCTGTGAGGTCTACTTGACGAATGAGCACTGAGAGATGTACAAACGAAACTAATACTGTATCCACTGTCAATCTGATCATGAAACATGAAGTTGGAAATGCCAGTCTACACCTGGGTAGGGATCAGGCATTCGAGAGCAACGGACAAGTATCAGAATAAAAAAACAAGAAGGTTGGGGAGTAAGAATGATCTCTGAAGCGATTTGTTACATGCTTGAAGGGAGCAAAACCGGAAATGGGAATGCACCGAAGGTCTTTGAGGTGATACAAGGAATTCTGTACCTGGGATGGAGATCAAGAGGAAATGAAAGCTCAGACAGTGACAGGTTGTCAGCAACTGTCCCTCAGTTTGAGGATGATTTCTACTTGGTTCTGAGCTTTTGTCAAGACTAAAGAGGCCAGTTCTCAACCCGCACATTTTTGGACATGGGGGTCAGGTTGTCATACAAAGCATTGGGATCTGCTGCGTGGGATTTAGTTCCTCCTCTTTCCTCCACTGCCACTGCTCTGTCCCATCAGGATTAATTGGACTCAAATTGGAATGCAACTTCCATGGATGGGTGTCACCACGTTGAACAATAGCTAGCAAGCACCTGTCAGTGCCTAATGCCAGTACTGCCGCATTTCAAGAAGAGCTCGCTTGTCTTTGGAAGGTTTTCTTTGTCATCTCCTGGAACTTGAGAGTTCAGAAATCAGGACTTGGCACAGGAGATGCTTTTCGGTCATCCTGACAGTGTCCGGTCCATTGAAGAAGACTTTGCAGAAGTTTTTGTTTGAATGTTTGTGGAGTTGACTTCGAGAAGGGCCACTAGTGTTTGAACCGTTGCCTGATCAAATCTAAAGAATGCAGCGAGGTATTATTATGGTGATGACAACTGCTCTGTGCACTGACTTTAATGAACTTGTGGACGTCTTCATTGTCAAACATTTCAGCTTTAAAACTACATAGCAAAAGGAAATGGACAAGAAGCATTATAGAGTCCAAGAAACTGGAATTGAAGACCCTTATGCAGATGCCTTCCTGTTATTGTAGAATTGATTGAGACAACTTTGTCATCTTACCTTCATCCTTAAGGATGTGATTTTCGCTAAGCATGGCGCAGAGTGACTGCCTGAATGTGATGAACGTAGCAAAAGGAGGAGACCATTCAGCTACTATAGCATCTTTCACCATTGTTAGATCATAGCTGACCTGTATTTCCTTTCCATTTTACCAAACTTTGCTCCAAATTCCTCAAAACGCTTCCTGGTCAAAATGCCTGTCGATCCTAGACTTCCAGCTGCTCCCCATTGGATGAGAGGGTTCTGGATTTGAGTTACCCTTTGTGTGTAAAAATGCTCCCAGATTCCGTTTCTAAATGGCTTAGCACATGTGACCATGTTTGTATGTGTTGCTCATTCATTAGTCAAGCAGAAGGGACATTAGTCATGTTACAAGCTTTATTTAAATCATGCCTAATTACCTAATGTGGTCGAGATTCTCTTTCTTTTTTTTAAAATCTGAGTATGTGCCTGTGTCACCTTCAGAGTTGGGATGACATTAGAATTTGTTGTGCTTGATCTCACTCTTAACTTTCAGAATTATAGTTGCGATTAACACCTTTTCCAGGGCTTCATCTGTCCGGTCTGTATGCAAACGTTTCTAACATCAACTGAGCTGTTTGAGCATGACCAGGACGAGCACACTGAGACAGACAGGGCGATACAGGAGCAGCTAAACACAGAAACAGCCGTTAGTGTGGGTTGCTTTTTGTTTGAATTCTCTCTGGGTGAAGTGGTGGTGGGGTTTTTTTTCCTGACCTGAAAGACGTCCTGCTTTTCCTGTGTTTTGTTCCTTCTGCAGCAGTAGGGAGCTGGCTTTTTTTCCTGCCTAGTAGAGCACGCTTCTTGCCAGCATGGTGGTTCTTTTGTGTTTGTCTCAAAGTTTCCCCCCCCTTTCAGGTCTGCATAAGGCTATGACTGGCTCAAAACGTGATGCAAGGATGTTGCTGGAATTCTTCATCCAAATGATGTGCCCTGTTATGCAGTGTTTCTATGCCCATGGGTACTCATGTTACCAGCTATTAGGGAGATGCTAAATGGAAGCTATTTTCTCTGGGGGGAAAATTTCTTTGATATGACAAATGCATAGAAAATTCCAATTAGCAGGGAGTCCGATTTTTAAGAAAAAGCAATGTAAGAGGGTGATTAAGAAACTCAATGGAATTCAGGAGAAATTCCTTTACCTGAGAATGTGAAAGCCCTTACTGGAGGGTTAATAAAAGTGTGTAGCAAGGGGAAACCAGATAAATGTATGAAGGATAAAGAAAATTTAAAAATGTACTGATAGGATGAGATGTAATAGGATGGAAGGGGACTTGTGTGGAGCATAAACATAGACCAGAATGGTCTGTTTCCTGTATTGCTAGCTCTTAAGAAATTACTGATCGTTCCTGACTTAAAAGACGACTGTTGCCTCGAATAGTCAGAGGGAAATTGAACAACAAATTTGTAAAGAGATCTGAGTTATTTGTAAGAATAAAGGATGGTTATGGTAGGAGATTTTAACTTTCCCAACATAGATTGGGACTGTCATAGTGTTGAGGGATTAGATAGAGAGGAATTTAAGTGTGTACACGAAACTTTTCTGATTCAGTATGTGGATGTACCTACGAGAGAAGATGCAAAACGTGACCTACTCTTGGGAAATAAGGCAGGGCAGGTGACTGAGGTGTCAGTGGGGGAGCACTTTGGGGCCAGTGACCGTTAGTTTTAAAATAGTGATGGAAAAAGATCGACCGGATCAAGTTGTAAATTGGAGAAAGGCCAATTTTGATAGTATTAGGCAAGAACTTTGGAAAGCTGATTGGGGGAAGATGTTCACAGGTAAGGGGACGGCTGGAAAATGGGAAGCCTTCAGAAATGAGATAACGAGAATCTAGAGTAAATATATTCCTGTTAGGGTGAAAGGGAAGGCTGGTAGGTATAGGGAATGCTGGATGAGTAAAGAAAATGGAGGGTTTGGTTAAGAAAAAGAAGGAAGCATATGTCAGGTATAGACAGGACAGATCAAGTGAATCCTTAAAGGAGTATAAATACAGTAGGACTATACTTAAGGGGGAGGGCAAAAAGGGGACATAAGATAGTTTTGGCAAATAGAGTCAAGGAGAATCCAAAGGGTTTTTACGAATTCATTAAGGACAAAAGAGTAACTGGGGAGAGAATAAGGCCCCTCAAAGATCATCAAGGCGGCCTTTGTGTGGAGTCGCAGAAAATGGAGATTCTAAACGAGTATCAGTGGTGACATGGAAGATATAGAATGTAGGGAAATAGATGGTGACATCTTGCAAAATGTACATATTACAGAGGAAGAAGTGCTGGATGTCTTGAAATGCATAAAGGTGGATAAATCCCCAGGACCTGATTAGGTAGACTCTAGAACTCTGTGGGAAGCTAGGGAAATGATTGCTGGGCCCCTTGCTGAGATATTTGTATCATTAATAGTCACAGGTGAGGTGCTGGAAGACTAGAGGTTGGCTTGCGTGGTGCCACTATTTAAGAAAGGTGGTAAGGACAAGCCAGGAACTATAGACCGGTGAGCCTGACGTCGGTGGTGGGCAAGTTGCTGGAGGGAATCCTGAGGGACAGGATGTACATGTATTTGGAAAGGCAAGGACTGATTAGGGATAGTCAACATGGCTTTGTGCGTGGGAAATCATGTCTCACTAACTTGATTGAGTTTTTTGAAGTAACAAAGAGGATTGATGAGGGCAGAGTGGTAGATGTGATCTACATGCACTTCAGTAAGACGTACGACAAGGTTCCTCATGGGAAACCGGTTAGCAAGGTTAGAGCTGATAGAATACAGGGAGAACTAGCCATTTGGATACATAACTGACTCAAAGGTAAAAGACTGAGGGTGGTGGTGGAGGGTTGTTTTTCAGACTGGAGGCCTGTGACCAATGGAGTGCCACAAGGATTGGTGCTGGGCCCTCTACTTTTCGTCTTTTATATAAATGATTTGGATGTGAGCGTAAGAGGTATAGTTGGTAAATTTGAAGGTGACATTAAAATTGGAGGTGTAGTGGACAGCGAAGGAGGTTACCTCAGATTACAACAGGATCTGGACCAGATGGGCCAATGGGCTGAGACATGGCAGATGGAGTTTAATTCCGATAAATGTGAGCTGCTGCATTTTGGGAAAGCAAATCTTAGCCAGGCTTATACACTTAATGGTAAGGTTCTGGGGAGTATTGCTGAACAAAGAGACCTTGAAGTGGAGTTGCAAGTAGATAGGATAGTGAAGAAGGCGTTTGGTATGCTTTCCTTTATTGGTCAGAGTATTGAATACAGGAGTTGGGAGGTCATGTTACAGTTGTACGGGACATTAGTTGGGCCACTGTTGGAATATTGCATGTAGTTCTGGTCGCCTTCCTATCGGAAGGATGTTGTGTAACTTGAAAGGGTTCAGAAAGGATTTACAAGGATGTTATCAGGGTTGGAGGATTTGCGCTATAGGGACAGGCTGAACAGGCTGGGGCTGTTTTGCATGGAGCATCAAAGGCTGAGGGGTGACCTTATAGAGGTTTATAAAATCATGAGGGGCATGGATAGGGTAAATAGACAAAGTCTTTTCCCTGGGGTGATGGAGTCCAGAACTAGAGGGCATAGGTTTAGGGTGAGAGGGGAAGGTTTGAAAGAGACCTAAGGGGCAAATTTTTCACGCTGAGGGTGGTACATGTATGGAATGAGCTGCCAGAGGAAGTGGTGGAGGCTAGTACAATTGCAACATTTAAAAGGCATCTGGATGGGTATATGAGTAGGAAGGGTTTGGAGGTATATGGGCCAGGTGCTGGCAGGTGGGACTAGATTAGGTTGTGATATCTGGTTGGCATGGATGAGTTTGACTGAAGGTTCTATTTCTGTGCTGTACATCTGTATGACTCTGACTCTGCTTGCACTTAGCAGGAGTGTTTTGTGCCTGGATACCCCGTTGTTCAGTCTGCTAGAGTATCAGCAGATGGTTACTTAAGGTGACTCCATTTTTCACAATGTACATCACAGTCTTCGTGCTCTTTCCAACCTATTAGTGTTGCAAAGTTGGATGAAGTAATTGTAGATTGGCAGGCAGGAAGTTAGAATTTGATGTTTGTAAAATGGGGAAAGCGTTGCGCGGTTCCTTTTTAAAAAATGGTACTTTTCTGTGCTTGGAGATCTCACATGGATGTCTGTGAGTAGCAGCTTGAGTTTGGCAGCACACAGAGCCTGAACTGAAACATTTGTATCGAAAGACCAAGCAGCAGTTTGTACCAAGAAAACAGGTTTTTGAGTTTAGCCAATCAATTTGAACCAGGCACTTAGATACCAAAAACTTATTAAATTTAAATCTGATGGTTTTGACAACCTATTGTAAAACTATTGATGTCATCAGGGATATAAAAGAAGGGGGGCAGTTGGGCAAAGACCTCAGAGTAAGCTGCCATCTGCCAGAGCTAATGGCTCTCTGCTCTTGAGAGAGAAGCGCTGGCTGTCATTGTCTCACCTATGTCTTATAGAAAGCACCATCTAAAAAAAACAGCAGTACTGACGATGGAGAAGATATTCCTGACACGAGAATTGAGGAAGAAGACACAACCTGGCTATAATTTCGAGAGACTGTGAATTCTGTTTTTTTTTGTTTCTGAGTGAGACTTTTATTTATTAGAACAGCATACCATTAGAATCTGTTTTGTTCGGGAATAGTTAGTAGTTAAAAGGAATTTGTGATTTGGTTATAGTTTCTTTAATTTGTTCACTGTTAGATAAATTGTTACTTGTTAATTTTAGTGAGTATCAGGGATTTATTTTATTCAACTACTAGAAGTTGCTGAAAAGCAGGTTGCACCACTTTTCACCCTCTTTTTACATATTATGGGGTGAGGTGCTGCTCTTTGGGTATTTTGGTTTTACTTCTCTTGGGGGGGGGGGGGGGAGTCAACCTTTGTTTCATAACACTAGATTGCCTGTGAAGTTGGGTATGCTTAGACTCGAGCTGAAAATGTGTTGCTGGAAAAGCGCAGCAGGTCAGGCAGCATCCAAGGAGCAGGAGTATCGACGTTTCGGGCATGAGCCCTTCTTCAGGAATGAGGAAAGTGTATCCAGCAGGCTAAGATAAAAGGTAGGGAGGAGGGACTTGGGGGAGGGGCGTTGGCTAGGCGGAAGATGAGACGCTCTTCCTCCAACCGTCGTGTTGCCATGGTCTGGCGATGGAGGAGTCCAAGGATCTGCATGTCCTTGGTGGAGTGGGAGGGGGAGTTGAAGTGTTGAGCCACGGGATGGTTGGGTTGGTTGGTCCGGGTATCCCAGAGGTGTTCTCTGAAACGTTCCGCAAGTAGGCGGCCTACCTCCCACATCAAAGAGCTAAATTGTTTCCTCAACAATTTTGGATGATTTGATATGAAGGATAGAGTTAGTTATTTGTCTCTTTGAACCTGCTTTACCACTTTCCAAGGTCATGACTGAATTTTGACCCCTTTCTGCACTATCCCAATATCATTTGATTCCCATGGTAGCTGTATTTTGAATATATAATTTGAATGGCTGAGCATCCACAACACTCTGAACTTTTGAAGGTTCATGATCCTTTGCTGAAGAAATGTCTCCTCTGCTCAGTCAAAAATAGCCAACTGCTTATTCAGATAATCATTTTGACTAAACTTCAGCCACTATCTTGATCTGACTTCTATCAGCTTATCCATCAGGCTTTTAGACCTTCCTTCTCACAACCTTTTGACTTAAGTTTTTGCAATGTTTTACGGAGGTGAGAATGTGTATCGGGTATAAGCAGACAGGGAAAGAGTCAAGTTCGGAGTTTTGTGAAACAAGCATTTCAGCTGAGCATGACTCAGATCAGATAAGAACTTAGAGTTAACAATGGGGTGCTGGAGGTAAGGGAAATGGGTTAACAAGGTGGAAAAGCATTCATTATGTACAGCCATTTAACAAGAGGAGATGGCATTCAGTACGTGAGGTCAGTTTAACAAGGTGGAAAGTATTCATTATGTGAAACCAGTTATTCACTGTGTAACAGCAGATGGCTTAATCTTTGCTATTGATACTTGTTGATTGTAATGGTCACCAAATTACTGTGTCTTGCCTTATCTGGATATTGCTCCCTGTAAAATGAGTATATAGTTCATTGAGAAACTGCTGTTCCGGAGAAGACCATGAACTCATGTCTCTGTGCTCATGGGTGGTCGTTCTCTCCCCCTCCAGGGCCCGGAATAAAGATGAAGGAGGTAAAACAATAGTCTGCCTCTGAGCATTTTGCTTCGACTAAGGGAGGTGTGGGGGGGGGGGGGGGGGGGAGGTGAGGAATGGGACGACAGAGGAATATAGAACAGTATAGCAGAGCCCTTCTGTCCTTGATGTTGTGCCGACCTTTTATCTTACTCTTAAGATCAAACTAACCCACATGCCCTTAAATTCACTTTCGTCAATGTGCCTATCCAAGAGTCACTTAAATGTCCCTAATGTATCTGACTGTACTACCACTGTCTTCTATGGGCCCCAATTCTTTATGAAGTCAGCCAGATTTCCATGTAGCCCATGCCTCCCTACTTTCTGAATGAGCCTACCATGGGGAACCTTTTCAAACATCTTGCTAAAATCCATGTACACCATATCCACTGCTCTACCTTCTTCAGTGTGTTTTGTCAGATCCTCAAAAGAATTCAGTACGACTTGAGGCAAGCCGTGCTGACTATCAAGCTATGGTTTTCCAAGTAATCATAAATCTTGTCCCTCTGAATCCTCTCCAATACTTTGCCCACCGTAGTAGTAAGACGAGGAGAACCAGAGGACTGCAGATGCTGGAGATCAGAGTCGAGAGTGTGGTGCTGGAAAAGCTCAGGTCAGGCAGCATCCAAGGAGTAGGAGAATCGACATTTCGGGCATAAGCTCTTCATCAGGAAATGTATGACTGACTGACTGGTTTGTAATTCCAAGGATTATCTCTATTCCCTTTCATGAGCAAGGGAATAACATTTGCCACCCTCCAGTCATCTGGAACTACTCCAGTGGACAGTGAGGACGCAAAGATCATTGCCAAAGGTGCAGCAGTCTCTTCCCTTGCGTTCTGTAGCAACCTATGGTTTATCCCGTCTGGCCCAGGGGACTTATCTATCCTTATGTTTTTGAACATTTTCAGCAGATCCTCCTTCTTAACATCAACCTGTTTGAGCATATCAACCTGTTTCATGCTGTCCTCAAAAGACAAGATCCTTCTCACTGAATACTGAAGCAAAGTATTCATTAAGGACCTCCACCACCACCTGACTCCAGGCACAAGCTCCTTCCACTATCTCTGATAAGCCTTACCCTCACTTTGGCCATCTTCTTTTTCCTCACGTAGTTGTAGAATGTCTTACAGTTTTCCTTAATCCTACCCGCCAAAGCTTTTTCATGCCCCCTTCCAGCTCTAAGTCCATTCTTCAGTTCCTTACTGGCTACCTTGTAACACTCTAGAACTCTGTCTGATCCTTGCCTCTGCAATCTTAAGTAAGCTTCCTTTTTCCTCTTGACTAGATGTTCCACATCTCTTGTCACCCAAGGTTCCTTCACCCTACCATCCCTCCCTTGCCTCAGTGCTGAATAGGTTTGTGCCACTATCAACAAGTGAACAACCTCCATGTTTCTGTTGTGCATTTTCCTGAGAACATCTGTTCTCAATTTAGGTGCCCCAGTTCCTGCCTAATAGCATTGTAAAATGAAGCAGAAATCTATTTATCCTCCTTTCATTGTATTTTGTTTTCCCCTTGAAAAATGTGCAGAAGATGAGTAAATTGCATTATGTGATCATGACATTTTTTTCTGAACAGAAAAGATGCTTGTTGCCCCCCATCATTCCTACTCCATACATCACCAACTCTCTTTCACTGAGCTGAACGTTTATAAGCTCTGATTCTAATCTTGTTCTGAAGCAGAGTCATTGAACTCGATGTTAACTCTGTTCCTGTCTCCACAGATGCTGCCAGACCTGAGTTTCTCCAGCAATCTCTGTTTTGGTTCTGTTTTTAATCTTACCCTATTGGATAACTGAGTTGGTGGAAGGATGATTGGCAGTTTAGGGATGGTTTGTTGACAGCTCCTCACCTTGAGAGGAGAACAGGGCAGTATTGCTCTCTCTTCCTATTTCCTTCTGGCCCCCTGTAAAATACTAAATGCCAATATTAATCTTTGTCAGATGGAGGTATACACGTTATACACTAAATCTCACGGCGGGGGTTGGGGGGGGGGAGGGCAGCACAAACTTTTTCAGTGGACCTAAGAATTAGGGAACAGAATAAATCCAAACCCACCACCCCCTGAAACAACCCCTTCTTAGAGAAATAAGGATTAGAGCAGGCCGTTCAGCCCTTCAAGCCTGCTCTGCCTTTCAGTAAGGTCGTGGCTGATCTGATTTTAACCTTAACTTTACATTCATGTTCGTCCCCAGAAATCTTTCATCCCTTTGGTTACCAGGAATTTATTTTGCTCTGCCTCAAAAATATTTAAAGATTCTGCATTCACTGCCTTTTGAGGAAGGGAATTCCAGAGATTCTCAACCCTCTGGAACAAACACATGTTTCCTCATCTGTGTCTTAAATGGGTGACCACTTCATTTTTAAATGGGTCCATGCACAGTGAGCAGCAGTTTTAATAGAACAGGATAAACCCTAAGTCAGATGCCAAATATTTCAGTGAATCGGTATATTTTACAACGCTTAAGATCACTAGTCATGATTCGGAGATGCCGGTGTTGGACTGGGGTGTACAAAGTTAAAAATCACACAACACCAGGTTTTAGTCCAACAGGTTTAATTGGAAGCACACTAGCTTTTGGAGCGACGCTCCTTCATCAGGTGATATAGAACAGATTACTGCAAGGAAGTGTACCGACAACTGAATGACCAGGAACACTACAGGCAACTACCAGCTGATCCGACCAAAGAACATACCCGAGAATTAAACACACTGATCAGAACTTTGGATCCAGTCCTTCAGAGCTCCCTACGCACCCTCATCCCACCTACTTCTCGTGTAGGCGACTTCTACTGCCTTCCAAAGGTACACAAAGCCAACACACCGGGACGTCCCATCGTATTGGGAAATGGGACCCTATGTGAGAATCTCTCTGGCTATGTGGAAGGCATCTTGAAACCTATTGTACAGGGGATCCCCAGCTTCTGTCGCGACACTACGGATTTCTTAAGAAACTCAGCACCCACGGACCAGTCGAACCGGGAACATTCCTCGTCACAATGGACGTTTCCGCACTCTACACCAGCATCCCCCACAAGGATGGCATCGTAGCAACAGCCTCAGTACTCAACACCAAC
This sequence comes from Chiloscyllium plagiosum, assembly GCF_004010195.1. Taxonomy (NCBI): domain Eukaryota; kingdom Metazoa; phylum Chordata; class Chondrichthyes; order Orectolobiformes; family Hemiscylliidae; genus Chiloscyllium; species Chiloscyllium plagiosum. The sequence continues at coordinate 4,563,352 of NC_057732.1, forward strand.
AACTGCCAATCTCCAAACACCATCCTGCAACTCATCCGCTTTATCCTCGATCATAACGTCTTCATCTTTGACAACTACAATCACCTGATGAAGGAGCGTCGCTCCGAAAGCTAATGTGCTTCCAATTAAACCTGTTGGACTATAACCTGGTGTTGTGTGATTTTTAACTAAGATCACTAGGGAAGAGAACTCTATGATGTGCATTAACCTCTCCAGAGAGCACCATTTAAGCTGGTTTTTGAGTTTGAATTTTATCAATGACAGTGAGGTAGATATTTCGACTGCTGGTAATATTGCTGTTTGTTCCCCAATTTATGCAGCCTCTGCATGTTTGGCCGACTGTTTGCACTGAGCTAGGAACAGCAATGTAAGCAGTTACTAAGGAATATATGCACTTAACCTAAATAGATCAGCAATATTTTGACATCCTAAAAGCCTTACTACAGGAGCACCCTTAAGTTGTGGCTCTCATTACCACTGATGGGCTGCTTAGATTTTGCTAGCTAGTTCTGTATTTGCTGCTGGTTGTGTTGAGTGAGGAGAAAGTTGAAGCACATGAGTCAGGCATAGGAGCAGATGTTGGCCCTCCAGCCTGTCCTGCAGATTCAACAGGTTATATCAATGTAAATCGATTGGAGGGCGCTATCATTTTGAACTGCACAGCAAGTTTCACTGGTGAAATTTAAAAGTCTTTCTCTGACTATTGTATCTGTGACCAGTTGCCAACCCGGCCCGTCTTTCGAGGCAGAAGGAGATCTATGCTCGACGTGCCTGTATTTGGAGGTGTTGGCTGGTGGGAGAGGACAGAAGTATGATGTTGAATCAGAGGATTCACATGATCATATTGAATGGCACAGCTGATTCAGTGGGCCAAATTGCCCACTCCTCTATTTTTAAAACACAATCTTGTAATGTTTCGCTCTGTGAATTAATATTTCGCTCTGTGAATTAACCTATTCCAAGTAAAGCCTGGTTCTGGCTGCTGCTTTCAGCACCTATAAGGTGAATAACTCAGGCCATGTCTAAGGCAAACATCTCTTGGTTCTTTACTCTTTCTTTGTCACAGTGCATGTGTCTTACAGGTAATGTACATTTCCTTCAGTGCTGGTCTTTTTCCCTCAAACTAATGTTTATATTTACCACCTTATCACGTGGACAGAGCACTTTGAGCCTCTGGTGTCCAGTTCATTAGTAGGCTGCTTTGAAATCCATCCTCTTCACTATATATACACACAAGAGGATTCCAGTATTATTTTAGTCATCCTGAGTGGTCACATAATGACACAACTCTGGGGCAGGACCAAGTAACCATCCAGTCAATGCCATATACCAGAAAGTAGTTTATGTCAATTGACGCTGGTAACAGAGCAAGCTTACTTTTTTCCCCCCCTCAAGATGGGTGTCATTAACGAGGCTTGCATTTGTTACTCAGCCTTGTTGGATAGATTGTGATAGTGGGCTGCTTTCTAGAATTAGCAGAATAGCAGTTTGATATAACTGTCTTACTACACCACTTCACGGGACAGATAAGAGTCAACCAATTATCTGAAGTAAAGTCATAATTCTTTGGGTAAAATTTGACTGGGTAAAAATTCACTGACTGTATAGCATCTGCCTTGACTACCATTTTGTATAGACTTGTCAATTCGATGTATTGATGCTGTTATGGGCTGCTGTGTCTTTTGGTTGTGTGTGAACATTTCATAGAGTTATAGAGATGTACAGCATGGAAACAGACCTTTCAGTCTACCCGTCCATGCTGACCAGCTATCCCAATCCAATCTAGTCCCACCTGCCAGCACCTGGCTCGTATCCCTTCAAAGCCTTCCTATTCATATACCCATCCAGTTGCCTTATAAATGTTGCAATTGCGCCAGCCTCCACCACTTCCTCTGGCAGCTCATTCCATACATGTACCACCCTCTGCATGAAAATGTTGCCCGTTAGGTCTCTTTTATATCTTTCCCCTCTCACCCTAAACCTATGCCCTCTAGTTCTGGACTCCTCCACCCTAGGGAAAAGACCTTGTCTATTTACCATATCCATGCCCCTCAATTTTGTAAACCTCTATACAGTCACCCCTCAGCCTCCGACGCTCCAGGGAAAACTGCCCCAGCCTGTTCAGCCTGTCCCTATAGCTCAAATCCTCCAACCCTGACAACATCCTTGTAAATCTTTTCTGAACCCTTTCATGTTTCGCAACGTCTTTCCGATAGGAAGGAGACCAGAATTGCATGAAATATTCCAACAGTGACCTAACCAATGTCCTGTACAGCTGCAACTCCTGTATTCAATTCTCTGACCAATAAAGGAAAGCATACGAAACGCCGCCTTCACTATCCCATCTACTTGCGACTCCACTTTCAAGGAGCTATGAACCTGTACTCCAAGTTCTCTTTGTTCAGCAACACTCATTAGAACCTTACCATTAAGTGTATAAGTCCTGCTAAGATTTGCTTTCCCAAAACGCAGCACTTCACATTTATTGGAATTAAACTCCATCTATCACTTCTCAGCCCATTGGCCCATCTGATCAAGATCCTGTTGTAATCTGAGGTAACCTTGTTCACTATCCACTACACCTCCAATTTTGGTGTCATCTGCAAACTTACTAACTGCACCTCTTATGCTCACGTCCAAATCATTTATGTAAATGACGAAAAGTAGTGGACCCAGCACTGATCCTTGTGGCACTCCACTGGTCACAGGCCTCCAGTCTGAAAAACAATCCTCCACCACCACCCTCTGTTTTCGACCTTTGAGTCAGTTCTGGATCCAAATGGCTAGTTCTCCCTGTATTCCATCAGCTCTAACCTTGCTAACCAGTCTCCCATGGGGAACCTTGCTGAACGTCTTACTGAAGTGCATATAGATCACATCCACCCTTCTGCCCTCATCAATCCTCTTTGTTACTTCAAAAAACTCAATCAAGTTTGTGAGACATTATTTCCCACGCACAAAGCCAAGTTGACTATCCCTAATCAGTCCTTGCCTTTCCAAATACATGTACACCCTGTCCCTCAGGATTCCCTTGAACAACTTGCTCACCACCGATGTCAGGCTACTGGTCTATAGGTCCCTGGCTTGTCCTTACCACCTTTCTTAAACAGTGGCACCACGTTGGCTAACCTCCAACTTCCGGCACCTTACCTGTGATTATCGATGATACAAATATCTCAGCAAGGGGCCCAACAATCACTTCCCACAGAGTTCTAGGGTATACCTGATCAAGTCCTGGGGATTTATCCACCTTTTGCATTTCAAGACACTTCCTCCACTGTAATATGGACATTTTTCAAGATGTCACCATCTATGTCCCTACATTCTATAGCTTCTATGTCCTTTTCCACAGTAAATACTGATGTAAAATACTTGTTTAATATCTTCCCCCATTTTGTGCGGCTCCACACAAAGGCTGCCTTGATGATCTTTGTGGGGCCCTATTCTGTCCCTGGTTACTCTTTTGTCCTTAATGTATTTGTAAAAAACCCTTTGGATTCTCCTTAATTCTAATTGCCAAAGATATCTCATGTCCCCTTTTTGCCCTCCTGATCTCCATCTTATTTATACTCCTCCTGCCTTTATACTCTTCTAAGGGTTCACTCAATCTATCCTGTCTATACCTTACATATGCTTCCTTTTTTTTCTTAACCAAACCCTCAATTTCTTTAGTCATCCAGCATTCCCTCTACCTACCAGCCTTTCCTTTCACCCTAACAGGAATATACTTTCTCTGGATTCTCATTTCTGAAGGCTTCCCATTTTCCAGCCGTCCCTTTACCTGCGAACATCTGCCTCCAATCAGCTTTTGAAAGTTCTTGCCTAATACCGTCAAAATTGGCCTTTCTCCAATTTAGAACTTCAACTTTAAGATCTGGCCTATCCTTTTCCATCACTATTTTAAAACTATTAGAATTATGGTCACTGGCCCCAAAGTGTTCCCCCACTGATACCTCAGTCACCTGCCCTATCTTATTTCCCAAGAGTAGATCAAGTTTTGCACCTTCTCTAGTAGGTACATCCACATACTGAATCAGAAAATTGTCTTGTGCACACTTAGCAAGTTCCTCTCTATCTAAACCCTTAACACTATGGCAGTCCCAGTCTATGTTTGGAAAGTTAAGATCCCCTACCGTTAGGGCTTTTCCATGTTGAGGGGATTAACTAAAATAACCATGTTTATCTGAGATGTGAACTCTTGAATGGTTAATTCTGCAATCTGATTGTAACAGAACCCATCATTAATGACTTTTTAAAAGTCTACTAATTAATAAGGCCCATTTTCTTCAATGACTCCTAATTTTGGCACCCTTTTTGAACAAAGCCATCACTTGCAACCCAAGCTGTGCACTTGCCTGTAGAACATTGTACTGTGATAAAAATGGGACAGTCTTTGGACTGTTTTGTCCATTGATTGTACACTGGTCACATTAGAAAAAGTAAGTGTCTTTTTTTAAGTCAAATTTCAATATTGTATTCAGTAAAAGTAGCACTTAAGGATTTCTGTAATGTAACTGCATGTACATTATTAGATTTAACTTTATTTACTTTAACTACTCAAAGATTGTGAAACCTGGCCTATTGATTGCGGTGCTGATTGCTTTCTACAATAATCATGTGCTTCTAATGTTTGTCAGTAATATCCTTGAGCATTCCCCCTCCCCCAGTTACTGGGCTGTAATGATAAGAAACTGCAGTTGCTTTCCTCTATAGCTCAGTTTATAGGTACTCCTGGAAACAAATGGACTCGATCACTCTGCTGAGGTGAGCAGAGTGGCTGAAGCTATTTTCAGGGAAGACGATATGAATGTCTTTTTGAAGTGTCGCGAGAATATCGTTGTACCATTCATTGTCTGAATTATTGTGCCTCAGTTCCCCCTTCAATGTGGCGTTCAACATCTTATATAATTTCCTTTCTTCACTGAACGTGTAGCAGCCTCTTCAATCACAGTGGAGGGAATACGTGGGAGGTCAAGTATTGGCGAGTTCTGCTTGTAATCCCAATGGCCACATTGCACTCTTTACCACAAGGCTTGACTTCAGTGGTATGGGACTTAAAGGGGAAAGAAGAGGCAGCATACTCTGAATTTGAGAGAGAAGTTCAGAAGAGCAGTGAAGTTGGTCGTGACCGAGAATCGCTTGAGTAAAATAAAGTATAGTGATACTTTTTGTAGCTGAGCACCCAGAACTGGAAGGCGAGTGTGGAATGAGTTTCTCAAGTATCCCTGCTTTGTCCAAAATTGGGCTTCACACACAATGGAATTCAGAGAAGCCACAAAATCATAATGTACGGAAGAATTTATCATAAACATGAGCAGTGTAGGATATGCAGGAATTCTGAGGTCAGAATGTAATTGGCCTAAGAATATTGATGTGTAGATAAACACATGTCCAAATTTATGGGCAGCAACTGTGGAGGTTTACTTGCAGCTTGTATAAATTGTTTATTTAATTTCCATTGTCCTGTTGAAAGGCTTGAAGAGATTATGAGCTTGTGATTCTGCCTTTGCACTTTGAAAGGATTGTGGGAGGTGTGCCCTGTGTTAGCATTAAAACTAGAGTCGATCAAAACTTACAAACTGAGAGCAGTCCTTGGAACCTGCTTCACCATTTTGTAAAATCACAGCTGGTCTGCTTGTGGCCTCAAACACACACTCCTGCTTTTGCCTCAGTCTTTGCATTCATTATTAATCAGGAGTCCTATCTTGATTATATTTGATGACCTCCACTGCACAATCATGACCATTGGAGAGAAGAAATATCCTTCCATCCGGCTTAAATAGTCTGCTTATTTCTCAATAATGTCCTCTATTTCTAGTCTCTCTGCAAGGAAAAAAACATCTTTCAACATTCATTGTGCCTGGTTCCCTTGGATCTTTCTTGGTTTCAATAAGGTCACCCTTCTAAACGATCATGGATACAGGCTCAACCTGTTCAAGCTTGCCTCATACTATAGCCCTATCATCCCAGAAATCAATCAAATGACCCTTCTCAGCATTGTCTCAAATGCAAGTCAGCCTTTTTGGACTAAAGCTGTAGAGTGGTGAAGAATTTAACGAGTGAACTTTGGGAGGGCAAACAAAGGTCTTGGGCAGGGTCCACGTTAACTTGGATAATCATCCATTGGAGTGATTTGCAAGGGACCAGGAGACCTGTGGGTGGTGTTGGTGAGAAGCCATTTGATGGGAAGATTTTTTGGAGTGAGTCCAGCTGGGGTCATGGACACAAGCATTCTGGATGTTTTGGAAGCTGAGGTTTAACTCCTGTGTGTTTTCAGGAGTAGAGAACTGTACATGTTTAATGTGGACGATTGCCTCCAGTGGACTAAGTGAGCAGGAACCTACACATACCATCCTGTCTCTCAGCAGAACTAAACGTAGGATAACTCTCTTGTTTCAGAAAGATTTAGTAGAAGAGACGTCTACAAAGTTGAAAGTCTCTCAAATGTTGAGAATGGTTTGGTGTAAGGGGAAAGGTGGTCAATTAACAGGGAAGAGAAGAAATTACACTAGAAAGGAGCAAATTGAACAGATCTCTTGAGAAGGCTGAGATGCCATTGGGATTAAAGTTCTGAATGGAATCTCAAACTGGAATGGCCTACAACCATGCAACCTTTCAGCACGAGCCTTTTCCACATCCCCTAAGTGCTGCATAGTTTCACTGTGAGCAGCTGTGTCCTAACTGTTGAGTCCCTCTGGAATTCCCTCCCTGAATGTTCCACCTCTTCCCTCTGTTTTTAAAGTGCTCCTTCAAACCTATCTCTTCATCCAAGCTTTACGTCATCTTTTGTAATGTTATGATGACCTGATGTCAAATATTATTTGATGTGTCTGTGAAAGTCTTGGGATATTTTGCCATTTTTAAGGAAGATTTCCTGGCATTAATATAATGCCTTTCAGTTCCTCCTGCAGCACTTTATAGACACTACTGAGAATTCGGAAAGACAGCTGTCAGCACTTGCATGATAAAATCCGATCAGCTTGAGTGATTGGACATTCTGTTTCATTGGTATTGGTCATGGGAATATGATGACCTGGTTCTTGTTTGATGTATAGCCATGGCATTTTTAATGTCCACTTCAAAGGGCAGATGGCAGCCTCTAATTAATGGATGGTTTTATTTTTAATTGAAATGATTTTTGTCAGAGGGCAGAGGGAAGCATCCGGCATTCGTCAGCTCAGAGAGAACTCAATGTGTCAATGAAGAGTCATCTTTACCACGGTCTGGGTTGGGATTGAAGAGGAGTGTTTGACAAAGGGAAAAGTGAGAGCTAGCAGCTAGTGGCACAGGCTCACACAGTGAAATGGGCAGGCGAGGCATAATCGAATTCAGTATGCGAGTTGGAAGTGGTGATTTTCGACTTAAAACATGGCAGGTTTGTGCTTTCACAAAGCTAGTTTTACTCAGTTCTTCCTTTTGGAATACTTGTACTAATTGGCCAAGTGTTCTTCGACTATACTGTGGTCCTTTTGAGTCATCAGAGCATTTGCTTAAAGCCATGACTGTGGTTTGACCAGAATTGAGAGAGCAAGCCTGTCATGAAGACAGATTGTTCATGTTTCTGGTTCTAGATTGGCTTCTGATCATGCATACTGATGGTGCTCATTGGAATATGGTTCAGCTACACACAGGCAGTCGTGTTTTCTTTAGTCATTGGCATCCTACCAGCAGACTTTCAATTGTTTTTTAAGCTCTCATCGTTGTGTCATATCACTTGTCTCACTCTGCTCTCTTGTGTAATCCTGATTTCTGTTGAGGGCTGTACCCGTCTGTCACCCTTGTACTGCTTTGACTCTCTTTGCCCCTTTTAAGATGCTTCTTCAAACCTACCTTTTGATCATCTGTTTTTGCCCTGGTGTTGTGTTGTTAACGCTCCTGTAAAGCACTTTGTGACGGTTTACAACGTCAATGGAGAAATGTAAGTCTTTGAGTTGGAATACTGTCTGAGCTGGTTGAGATTTTGCAGTCACATTGATTCCTGTGCATTGTCCCATATTTCTGCACTGCTGTGTCGTTCATTCGCATGTCTCTGTTTTTTGCTTGAAGTTCAGCGGGAGGAGCAAGCAGCTCACTAGGACTGGAAACAGCTTTTGAGAGCTACAGGGTCTGAAACCAGTTAATTCAATATAAAACAGAGTTTTTATTTGTTTGGTAATTCCCCATCAGATGTATTGTTTTGTTATCAGCACTATTATAAAAACAAGCTATGTATTTGATGAACAAGTGTGAGAGAAGTGTCCACTAAAACAGTCCTAATGGAACAGTCGTTGATTTGTAGTACTCGGATGTCCACCTATGCATTCTTCCATCTCCCAGATCTCTACAGATCTTTCCACTCTCCCTCCCACAACCCTTCACGGTTGAGGGGATCCACTTCGAACATTTGGCATTTGTCTCACAACTTGGCCTAGAGTCATTATCCCTCTGTAATCCTCCTGATTTCTACGTGGTTCCCCTCAGTCGTAGACAGGCTGCTCCCATTGTAGGTTTCAGGCCTGCTTCCTATCGCCAGCTTGTAGTTGGCAGCAAGCACTCCAACCTTATGGGCAAGTGGGTACAAGAGTCCGGTCAGCTTGAGGATGCAAATGGGAATGATTGCTGGCACTCTGCTGCCGGAGAGAGGGCACTCACTGAGGGAAGAATTGTGGGGTGTGGAGGATACTCCTGCCCTGGCAAACCACAAAACTTTCAAAAGTGAAGACTTGTCTGCAGGGATTTGGACTTGCCTTGCTGGTTTTTCCTCTGACCCTCAAGCTAGCTTAGTAGGGTTGGCATGGGGAAGTTTGGCCCACTGGTCCTCCTGCCTGGACCATAGGTTAAAATACTCTCTCTGCGTGATCTGCAGATGTAAAGGGGAACCCCAATAAATAGCCAAAGGAGTGGAAGGTTGGTCGGGGGACTGGGGGATTCAGCAGTGGTGGGCTTTGAGGGTTATTGAGCATGGACGATTTTTGGAGCTGATTGTAACACACTATTGACCAGAGTCACTGCTGATCATTTATGAACAGACAGCTTGCACTATCCATAATCAGCTTCTGTGCCAGTTAGTATTGTAGTAGAATCGCATTCTTCGCCTCATTTCCCCAGTGACTTTGTGGGCTTAGCATGATCTATTTGGCATTGCTGTGAGCTTCTGCTGTGAGATATTACATTTCTTTGCTTCCCATTTCCAGCAATGAACCTCTTTTGAGCGTGAACATTAAAGTGTGTGTGCGCGTGCGCACGCAAAGAAGCCTCTTTATCCCTGTAACTGCTCTCCTTTAACAGGGTTTTATTTGCCCACTGTGTATGAAGTCTCATGCTTCAGCAGAAGATCTCTTCAAACACTATGAAGCATTTCATGAAGCCGGAAATGAATCTGGTCCCAGGGAAGATCCAGCTTCGCGAAGGTTTGTTTGTTTGTTTTGAGAATTGTGAAATGTATTTTCTGCTTTTTCTTCCCCCCCCGGGTTTAGTTTATAATCATCTGTGGTTTATCTTGCAGCTGTGATGCCTTGTTAATAATGCACATGGTCAAATGTTGCAAACTCTGGATGTGTTGTGATTCACATAAGAACGGCACGGTGGCACAGTGGTTAGCACTGCTGCCTCACAGCGCCAGAGACCCGGGTTCAATTCCCGCCTCAGGCCACTGACTGTGTGGAGTTTGCACATTCTCCCCGTGTTTGCGTGGGTTTCCTCCGGGTGCTCCGGTGTCCTCCCACAGTCCAAAGATGTGCAGGTCAGGTGAATTTGGCCACGCTAAATTGACTGTAGTGTTAGGTAAGGGGTAAATGTAGATGGGTTGCGCTTCGGCGGGTCGGTGTGGACTTGTTGGGCCAAAGGGCCTGTTTCCACACTAAGTAATCTAATCTAAACATCTAGGTCCCACCATACTAGAGAATTCTAGAATCTCTCACTCACTTGCACACTTTATCATTCTCTTTTCCCTCCCACCCCCCCCACCCCCATATTTAAATAATATGATGCTTTTCTATTCTTCCTGCCCAAGCAAACAAGTTCACATTTTCCCGTATTAATCTTTGACCTCTTATTTAATCAGCTTAAAGATGCGAGATCTGGTCGTAAATCTGTTGCTGCTTCTGGAATCTTGGATTTTGCAAATCAGCTAGAGAGTGTCCTATAGGGAAGTGTTTAGTCAGCTCTTGAGCAACTTGAGAATTAGATCAGAGTAAACCCAGGTAGGAGCTCTCCCAAAATTGTGCCCGGATGGCCATCCTGGGCAGACAGTCCTTCATTGTTAAACAGGCAGCAGCTGAAATAGAGAAGGTGTTCATCTGCTTACTTGGCACAGTAAATTCCTCCTCACCAGCCTGTGGCTCTAAATGAATTATTTAAAAATAATTTCTGCATAAAAACTTGAGTGGATCATATTGTCCTAAAATGAAGACTTTTTACAGCTCCCTTATTACCCCTAACCATACTCTTCCTATTTTTCAGTGTCTTGTGGAAAATGCTCAGTATTGTATTCTAAAGTTTATGATCCTAATGAGTCACATGGGTGTTACGATATGGAGAAAGAATTAATGAAAAAATCAGCAAGGGTTCTAACATTAGTTAGATATAATTTTCATGTAAAGACAATAGTGTAGGTGGGACAGAAAAGTTGATTGATCCAAGCTTCAAATGGCTCACATTTCAGCTAAGGATGGTAGAGTGGTTACGGCCCAGAAGGAGACCATTTAACCCATGATGCCTGCTGGCTTGCTGCAAGAACCGTTCAGCTTGTGGCAGTCTCCTGCCTCTCCCTGTGTATTTTTAATGTTCTGATTTGAAAGCCACAACTGGATCTGCCTGTACCACACTGAGGCCACATGCTGCAAATCCTAACCACTTGCTGTGTTAAAAATGAAGACTTTGTTTTTAACACAGCCTTTAGTTCTTCTGCCATTCACTCTAAATCTGTGTGTTTGTAGATCTCAACCATGCCCCCAATGAGGGAAATTTATCTCTGTCCAGGTTACTGCTGATTTTAAACACTTTTATACCAAATCTTTGCTCAGTCTTCCTTTGGGAGGACAACCGTAGTTTTTCCAATTTAAGTCATTCTTAGTTACTTTTTGCACCCTCTCTCATGCTGTCACCTTGCTCATTCAGTGTGGTGGCCTGCAGTTACTCCAGTTTAATGCTGAATAATTGTTTAATGAAGGTTCAACATGACCTCCGTTCAGTTTTATTTTTTCTTGACAGATCAGGTTCAAATGGAATCACTTAACTCATTCTTAGTTAACCTCTTCAAATTGAACAGATATCAGGCGAGGGGGGTGTGGCAGTGTAAGTGTTTTGTTTGGATTTAGAATGCTGAAGCTTCACATCAGAGTCTCTGCATGCTGCTGTTCAATCAGAAACTCCCGTTGTGTTCCCTGCAGAATCCTGAAACACTGCCCAACTGATCAGTTTTGACAGGTTGAGTTGTACTGGTCAGCTTGGGAAGAATGTCATGTATTTAATTGTTGCCGAGCAGAAGGAAGCCATTGTACCTGCACTGGCTCGTTTCACATGGGCATTGTTACCTGGTGCCTATCTCCTGTTGCCCTCTACCCATACACATTATTTTCATCCCCAATTTATGTTGTGCTCTCCAGCAATATTGTTCTTTTGGAAGAAGAAGTTATATATTTGAGGGGTGATTTGAACCGCTGGTGTTGTCCGACATCACTAGTACCATTGTGCTTTACAGCTAGTGGTAATTTAGTTTTGAAGAGGGGAAGCGAGTTGATTCGCAATGTAATTTGTACTGAGATGGGATCTGTGCACCATTGTGAAAGGCCTGCTTTCTGACTCATTATTTTGTTTCCTTTCCACTTGCAGAGACGACCTCTCCCTCCACCAGCAAGAGGTGCAAGATCTGCAGGCCTCCTTAAAGGTTGGAATGTGCAAGTTCAGATTTCTGCAGCCCCACCTATAGTTGCATGCAGCCACTGGGGTCTCTGTTCTCAATCACTGGTCCATTCTCTCCACAGGAAGAACGTTGGTTCTCACAAGAGTTGAAGAAAGAACTGGATAAAGTGCAAGGGCAGCTGAAGCAAGTAATTCCTTTTGCATATTTAAAGCACTGAGGTAACTAACCGGCTGGGTTGGTACCAAGTTCACCACCTGATCTGTGTAAACCTTTCTCGTGCATTAGCAGCCTTGACTGTGGTTATGATGCTTAAGTTAGGCTGTAAAAACACAGACCAGGATAAACATTCACAAAACCTTTAAAAATGAGAGGGCAAGTTGAGAAAGCAGTTCTTTTTGGGAGATCGTGTGGGATCCTTGGCCTTATCAGTAAAAATAGATAATAAAGTTTATCCTAAACTTCAGTAAGCCTCAGCAGGAGGGAATTGTTTTTAAAAAAACAATTAGAAGTGTCACCCCAATTTTTAAACAGTGTCCCCAAAATTAATTCAATCACAAGAGGGAGCATCTTTTCCATGTCCATCTTGTCAAAACCAATCAGGATCTTATACATTTCAATCACGAGACTTCTTGCTCTCCTAAATATGGAGGCCTTGCTTTAAAAAAAAAAGGTCCTAGTCAGATCACACCTGGGAGCAGTTTTGGAATGTGCAAGTTCAGATTTCTGCAGCCCCACCTATAGTTGCATGCAGCCACTGGGGTCTCTGTTCTCAATCAAGGCACCAAGGAAAGATAGACAAGCATTGGAGACAGTCCAGAGAAGGTTCACTTGGTTACTCCTGGTTACAGAGGGACTGTGTTATGAGGAGAGATTGAGTGGGTTGGGCCTGTACTCAGTTGAGTTTAAAGTAGGAGAGGGGACCTTACTGAAACTTGGAAGGCTCTTAAGGGGCTTGATAGGTTAGATGTGGCGAAGGTGTTTACCGCTGTAGCAGAATCTAAGACGAGAGGGTATAATCATAGAGTAAGGGGTTGCCTGTTTGAGACATGAGGAATTTTTTGCCTCAAGGTGGTGACTCTATGGAATTCTTTATCAGAGGTTTGTAGAGGCTGGGCTAAGATAGACTTTTAATCAGTGAAGAAATCAAGGGTTACAGGGAAAATGCAGGAAAGTGGGGCCAAGGTTGATCAGATTAAGACTTTGGTTTGGTCACATTTGGAATGCCGGGTACAGCTCTGGTTGCCATATCACCAAAAGGATGTGAATGCTTTGGAGAGAGTGCAGATGAGGTTCCCCAGGATGTTGCCTGGAATGGAGGGTGCTAGCTATGAAGAGAGGTTCAGTACTTTAGGATTATTTTCATTAGAAAGACTGAGGTTGAGGGGCAGCCTGATTCAGATCTACAACATCATGAGCGGTACAGACAGGGTGGATAGCAAGAAGGTTTTTCCCAGAGTGCAGGACTCAGTTACTAGAGGTCGCAAGTTCAAAGTGAGAGAGGTAAGGTTTAAGGGAGATATGTGTTTAAGGTTCTTTATACAGAGGGTGGTAGGTGCCTGGAACGCACTGTCAGTGGAGGTTGTAGAGGTGGGCATGATAGATACGTGAATGGGCAGGGAGCAGAGGGATAAAGACCTTTAGAAAATAGGTGACAGGTTTAGATAGAGGATCTGGATCGATGCAGGCTTGGAGGGCCAGATCTACTTCTGCTCCTACTTCTTATGGTCTAAAGGTTTGAAGAAAGTCAGTGTGGGAAATATGCCACCATAATAAGGGGACACACAGGATCAGTTGAGAATTACCTTCCAGCCAGAGGCTTTTATGTGACTATTGAAGCGCAGATGTCTGGACAAAGGAGTGACTGGGAGATGGTTTTCAGTGGGTAAGGAAACTGAAGGGGAACTAACATCCTGATGTGATGTTAGCCAAAACATTTCGTTTTAGTTGGTTTGACTTGTGTTTGGAAGGAAGAAACTTTTCCGATTCCCAGTAATTCGAATTATTCAACTCTTTTAGTGGAGTGTTGTCTCGTTCATTTAGCTTTTAGATATTTTCCTATTCATGAGTTCAGCGATATTATCATGTACGCCCTAGAGTCGGTGGGAATTGAACCTGCCCTTCTGGTCAAGAGGTAGGGATGCTACCGCTGTGCCACAAGAGCCCTAAAAAGGGACGACATATTGCATTCCTGAAATTGACAGATGTTTCTGATGTAGGTTTCTCTCTGATATTAGATATAACTAATTGACTTGTTCAAAAGTGTTATAAATCTGGTTCAGATGGGCCTTCAAGCTCAGAGGCAGGGACACTACTGCTGTTCCCCGAAAGCCCTACCATTAGTCTATATCTGTGACTATTTGCATTTCTAATGAATAGGTATAATCGGCTCTACAGCCTGTGCCTTTGATCTTAATCATCAATTCGTGTGAACATTAACTTTTTTTGTGTCCGGTTGCTTTCAAATGGATGAGCTGGAAAACAGGGTGTGTGATCGATGTTAGAGCTTTATGACCTTTGATATTGATTGCTGGGAGCTGTTTGTGCAGTAAATGTTCATCTGAAACACGCTTACCTGTATTGCCTGAGGTTTTCTACAGATTGTTCTATTACACTGTCACTAGTTTTGTCTGACCAGTCAGATTGATTATTGCACTGCGCTGAGTTGGCTTCCAGAAATATTACTACTGTATTCGCTTCTTTGTTTAGAAGCCTGCCCGCAATACTCTGATTTAATTGACATTGTAAGGTGTTTAACATGATGTTTTAACTGCATTCTGCATCTCTTTCCAGGCGTCTTTGTCCGGTGGGTTGATGTCCCCTGTCCCCTCAGGTAAACTGAGTCCCTTTTAGGGCATGTACATTATTTTGCAATGCACAAAAACTGTCAAGATGTTTCTTTAAAAAAAAATGTTGTGGAGTCTCTCTGATGCTTGTGGCACAGAAGAAGGCTAAATGGTCCGTTGAGAGTCTGCCGACTCTCGACAATAATCCAGACAGTCCTATTCCCTGTTGTGACCAGTTTATTTCCCTTGACTATCTAATTTAAAAATTTTTTTTTTAATTGTTTTTGCTTCCACCATCTTAGGAACAACTTTGTGTGCAGCAAGTGAATGGACTCCTAATTAGGATTCCTCCAGCATCTCTTGGATTTTCAGCTAGTTGGAAGAGGATTTATTTTCATCTGTTATCTAAACCTGTCATAAACTTACATAGTTCTTTCAAACGCGACCCCTACCTACTTTTGGCTTTCCAGGGAACAATCTTAATTCCTGGAAGCATTTTGGTAGCTCTCCTTTCCACCTTGTCAAGGACTCTCACATTCTTCTTAAAATCTGACAAGAACTGGATGCAGTACTGTAGTTGGGGCTTAACCAAAGCTTTTTATAGGTTCAGCATAACTTTCATGCTACTACACTAGCAGCCTATATATATATGAAGTGCTTTGCAAATCTATGCAATAAGAGATAGGAGTCAAAGTAAGGCCACTCGCCACCTCGAGTCCACTCTGCCATTCAATCATGGCTGATGGGCATTTCAACTCCACTTACACACACTCCCTCTGTAGCACTTAATTCCTTGTGAGAAATACACCCATCGTTCCCTCTGTCCCTGCACATTCTTTGTTATTGTGCCGTGACATTTATTCTGGTTCATCCTATCCTCTCCACCAAAATCCATCGTTATAGAATGTTATCTGCTGTACGGCATACCTACTGTTTCCATCATATCTCTTGCAGTTTTGTCAAGCAGAGACTCTGAGGTAACGTTAAAAATGCTGTTGTCTGTTCTTTCTATAGAGCAAACGGGTCTTCAGAGCCAACTAGAGAATGCCCAGGTAGAGAATATGAAGATCAAGCAGATGAATGAGTTGTTGGAGCAAAAAGCTGCCACGTTAGCAACTGAATTAGTAGGTAAGTGTGGGTTCCCTGGCGGAAAGACTGGGAGAACTGAACGGAAGCTGAAAATTCACAGATTTGGTAATAGTGCAGAGGGAGACTGCTAATTCTGTCATGTTAGTGCTGTCTCTGAGCAAGAGGAATTCACCTCATCCCACTCTGCCTTTAGTGAACATGCAGCCACCACGCACTCAAGCAGCACACTTCAGATGCTAATCTCACACAGCTTTTAAGAAACTGTCACCATTTGCTTCTTTGGCTCAAAAGTTTAAATTGGTACTGTCCAATTCCAGTCTGGATTCAGTTCCTTCTATCTGCTGTATCCAAACTCTTGTTTATTTTGAACACCTCTATCAAATCTCCCCTCAAACTTCTACCTAAAGAGAAAAGCCTCAGCTATAGAGTCAAAGAGATGTACAGCATAGAAACAGACCCTTCAGTCCACTTCAGCCAGATAGCCTACATTAATCCAGTCCCAATTGCCAGGATTTGGCTGATTATCCCTCTCAACTATTTATATACCCATCCAGATGCCTTTTAAATAGTGTAGTTGTACCAGCGTAGTCCTCTTCCTCTGGCAGAGTATTCCATACATGCATGAAAATGTTTTCTTTAAGGTCCCTTTTTAAATCTTTCCCATCGCTCCTTAAACCTATGCCCTCTAGCTTTGGACTCCCCCGTCCCAGGCAAAAGACCTTGCCTATTTACCCTACCCATGTCCCTCATGACTTTGTAGACCTCTATCAGGCCACCTCTCAGCCTCCAATGCTCCAGGGAAAATAGCCTCCACCTATTCAGCTTCTCCCTATAAGCTCAAACCTTCCAACCCTGGCACCATCTTTGTAAATGTGTTCTGAGCCTTTTCAAGTTTAACAACATCTTTCCCTAGCAAGGAGACCAGCATTGAACATAGTATTCCAAAAGTTTCTGTAAGGTCCACATGACTGAAGTCTGCCAAATGTGAAATAATCTTTTAAGTCTTTTCTGCATCTTCTTGAATGTCGACACAATGTTCTTGATGGATGGTATCTAAAACTGGACACATTACTGTAGCGGAAGCCGTCCCAATGTTGTACGCAGGTCCATTATAGCTTCCTTGCTTTTGTACTTCAGTTCTACTATTTTTAAAACTCTGCATCCTATAAGCTTTATTAACCAATTTCACAACTTGTCTCGCAAGCAGGAGTACCTATTGCACATGCACCTTCTTGCACCCCCTTTAGAATTGTAGACTTGATTTATATTGCCACTCGTGATCTCTCCTATCAAAATTAATCACTCCATGTTTTTTAGCATTGAGTTCCATCTTTGCATTTGTATCCAGTCTGTATTAGTCTCCTGGGCCTTTGCTCACTCTCAGCATTCCATTGTGCTGTACAACCAATGAAGTTCTTTTGACAAATGGTTTCTGCTGTAATTTAGGAATCCCTGTAGCCAATTTATGTGCAGCAAGCTCCTGCTTACAGCGAGGTGTAAATGTCTGTTGGTTATGGGATCCATATTGGCCAGAGCACTGGAAGAAATCCCCTGCTGTTGTGTGAAACATCAATGCTGAATCTTCTCTCTCCACCCGACAGCAGGCAGGGCCTAACTTTAATGTCTCTAATGGAAGTTGGCATCTCTGATTGTACAACACTCCCATGGTGCTGCACTGGGAGTAATGTGTTGCTGGAGATCAGAGCTGAAAATGTGTTGCTGGAAAAGCGCAGCAGGTCAGGCAGCATCCAAGGAGCAGGAGAATCGACGTTTCGGGTTTCCTGAAGAAGGGCTTATGCCCGAAACGTCGATTCTCCTGTTCCTTGGATGCTGCCTGACCTGCTGCGCTTTTCCAGCAACACATTTTCAGCGCTGCACTGGGAGTGTCAGCTACCTTTATATGTCCTGGTCTCTGAGATGGGATTTCAACCGAACATCTGACTCTGAGGGTGTCGAGCTAATGAGAACCACTGCTGTCATCTAAGGCCTGCATTTTCCACTTCAGGCAGCAAAGAGTAAACTACATTTATTTTGGTTCTGGTATCAACTGTAGGCCTGAGTATTCCTGGCCTGATCCTGTCTGTCTCAATCTTCCTCCCATTGTGCCCTCACACAATCCTTACGAAAATAACTGAACTTTCTACATAAATTCGCGTTCTTCGTTCCTTAATAGACGTTAAGGCAAAATTTGATGATGAGAGAAGCCACCGGAACCTTGCAGAGACGAGACTGCAAACTTTGATGGAAGAGCTGGAAAAGGAGCGAGCCAAGACTGAAGAACTGCAAAGTGAATTGGTATGTGAATTTTAACTTTTGATGTTTAGCTTCATGTTGAAAACAAAAGCCTTTGAGATTTATCCTTCCTCGCAGTATGAGATCTGAGGCGGTAGCTGGTTGCTTTTCAAACAAATCAACTGCATGTTCCTCTTGACTTTTAAACTCATTCTTCTTTCATCTGGAGGTGAACTTGCTGTCATTATCTCCTCCTCCTCCTGCATTAACAAAGTCTCTTCTTTTGTGCAAGTGTTAATTCTACGTACCTTGTGACTTAGTCAGTTTAAGGCCCAAAAAATGAAGAGAAATGTAGGAGTAAGTGTTGGTTGAGCAAGCCAGCAAGCAGTGCTGATGCATAGATTGCAGAGTTGAGGGGGTGTGAACAGTGGGGTAGGAGTGGTACAGCATGGAAGACCATTGTGTCCACACAGGCTCTCCAGTATGGTATCTCCCCAGCATTGGGGATAATGTAGCTGTTGCCCGTTCTGTGTTATCTAAAACTGTTTAAGAATTAAGGGTCTTCCGTTCTAGATAAGAGTTGTGGAGGAATTGTTTCTCTCCGATGGTTGCCAGTTTTTGGAATTCTCTTTTCCAGACAGCAGTGGAGGCTAGGTCAGTGAATATATTCAATGCTGAGTTAGACAGATAATCAACCAACAAGAGTCCAGGATTATCAGTGACAGAAACGCAAGTGGACCATTTTGGAGGGGCTGAATGGCGTACTTTTTATTTCTCCTATATCTTATTCTCTTCTGATATTGGATTTTGGACCACGTGGCTCCAGTTTTGCTCTGTGATTGATTATCAATTCTTTCAGGGCAGCTAGAGATGGACTATAAATGTAACATGCCAAGAATTGACTTCTTTAAAAAGGAAAGTCATCTTAACCAGAGAAATTAAGGATTAAATAAAGTTCTGTGTAATCTCCAAGCTGAATCGTAATGAAAATAGAGAATCTTCAGGGTTAAGAGACATGAACCAAAAGGCATTTTGACACTGGATCTGTTCTTTAATCTCTCATTCCTAAATGTGACCCTCTGGGTTTAGTTGGTCTGTTTTTGACTGGAGATAAAATAGAAACTACACATGCCTCCTGCCCAACCTTGGGTGGAGTACTGACTGAGACTGTGCTTGGATCGTAGCTTCAGCGGCCTGGACTGGAGGACGTAGCAGTTCTGAAAAAGGAATTGGTACAGGTTCAGACCTTGATGGATCAGATGAGTCTTGACCAAGAGAGGCGATCAGATAAACTGACAGATGAAAATGAACAGCTAAAGGTGCAGCGTAACACAGCAGAGGTAAGATTACATCTATACCTGTCTGACAGCATTTCCTGAGCCAACTGATCGAGATAAAGACCCAATGTATTTAGTTAAAACTGCCCCTTTACACTCATCAATTGATATACGTTTGGCTAGCACCAGAAAAAGAAAAATAACAGTGATAGAGTTAGTTAACTGTCTGTGAAGACATTGGTGTCTGAACAGTCTTATGGAATCTTGCAGCAGGAGGGTGGTGCAGTTCGGCCCATCTATGTCAGCTTTTTGAAAGAGCTAGAGACCAAACAAAACTGCAGATGCTGGAATCCAAAGTAGAGGCTGGAAGAACACAACAAGCCAGGCAGCATCAGGAGGTGGAGAAGTCAACACTTTGGGTGTAACCCTTTAGCTGTGCAATTTGTACCACTCCCCACTTCTTCTATAGTCCTGCATCTTTTTATTTCCTTTTTGCATTTATATCCATTTGAAAGTCACCATTTATAGTGTGTGCAACCATCCGATAGTGCATTCCAGGTATTCCTAAATGGCTGTGCAATTGAATTGTTGCTTTTACCTCTGAGTGTGACGTGAGCATATTTCTGATGTCTCCATTATCTCATTAGGTGTTTAATCATGGTGTGTGTGTGTGTGTGTGTGTAAGTAGGCAGTTTGAACCACAGTGTGTGTGTGATATCCATGCAATAGGATTGAGAACACATGACTTCAATGGGACAATAAGCCAGTGTTGCACCCGTTCGAATCAGGTACCGGGTGGTTGGTTAGGCTACAATTGAATCATATATGTCTAGTGAATCTGTTGGGTCATTGCCGGTGTGAAGCTTTGCCATCCATCATCCACTTGCCTGATGTGTTTACTTCCTTCCCATTATCATTGTTTGAATTGTTTAAATGTTGGACTCAATGTTGATGTTTTCATTGTGTAATGTTGTTGTTTGTGCCTTCCATGCTGTCATTCTTCATTTTCTGCTTCTCTTCTGATTGCATCCCCATGGAGAAACTTAAACTTGAGGTAAATCTTCACACTATACCATTTGAGCACGATCCTCTCCCAACGAACACACCTTGTGCAGCATATCGGTTTGGTGTTTGTGCTTCACTGATTTCTAAAATCTTCTTCCTGGTTCACGGCAGCTTTATTTGGTGCAGTTTTGTTTTAAAATTTCCATCACTTGATTTCAAAAGCAACATCTCTTGTATTATATTGTGGGCAGAATGATGATTATGAAGGTCGTGCTGACTTTAAAATAAGTATGAGGCACAGTGTTGAGATTTTCTCACAGGATGCTCCTATTGCCAAGTGTTTACTCTGAAGCTCTGTTTCGCACTTTAGAATTTGGGTGGCTCTTCATCTATCCCATAGCGATGAGTCACGGATGTGAAAATTGTTTGGGACTAATAAGGATGCTTTAACATTACATTCGCACTCAGCAAGCCACCCTGATCTAAAGCTGAGATCTATGCACTTGTTCTTGTTAGAATCAGTATCTCACAGCCTTCAGTTTAACTGAAGCTACATTGAGCTCTGGATTCTGTAATAGCAGGGTTCGTTGATATTTTTATACCACTGTGTGGTGGCTATATCCTACACCCCAACAGGTTTCCCTTCACACCAGAGTTAGACATCAGGAGCAGTCTAACTCTGATCAATGTATTTGAAGATATGCCACAGGAAATCCTATTTTTAAACAATATTGAGAGTTTGTAATTGGGTTTAATTTGTGGACACCATCAGTTATTGCTATAGATCAATTAAAAATGGATTTTGGACATTTTGCAAAACATTGTGATTTTTCAACCAAGTCTTGGTTTTCATTGCTGGACTTAACAAACTCACGTAGGATCAAGATTGGACCTAACTAGCCCTGTACGTTCTTCTGCAAACCACTGATTTGGAACTATGTTCTATATCGTAACTCACTTTATCCTTTGGTGTCACTGGGTCAAAATTCTCCTTCTCTGAAAACATCATGGATCTCCCTTAGGTGTAGCAGCTCAAGAAGGCTGCCCATTATCTGAACATCAGTTACAAAGCTGGTCTTGCCCATGAATGAATGATTGACTGACTGATTTATAGAAAAATTACAATTTTAGAACAAGGGAGCATAATGTTAAAATAAGAACCTGGTGATTTGGTTGTGATGTCATGAAGCACAAACAGAGCAGTGAAAATCGAACTATTCACCCCCCCCCCCCCAAAAAATCTCTTCCAGCTGTGTGAAAATTACAAATGTCAGGTCTGCGATTGAAGAGTTAGTTGGGAAAGTCTTATGGAAGATTGGAGTTGAGGTACAGGTCAACCTTGATCCAGTTGAATAGCTCAACAGGGTGAAGGTGCAGAATGGGCTCCTCTTGTTCCTACTTTCAGCTCTCGTCTCTGAAAATACTTCAGTGTGTCAGCTGAACAATTGAGTTTTAAAGGGGGAATACAGGTGTCTGGGTTTTGTTCAATTCCACCTTTTTGTACAGCATTGCATTTGTTTATTTGTTCCCTGCGTATTTTACAAAGTAACTTCTGCAAATCTGGGTCGTCAGTCTTGTTTTGTTTTGCTTCAAGGCATCTATAACTGAGCTGAGCGGGGAACTGGCCAGAAAGCAGCAGGAGAGCACGACACAATGCGAGGAGCTGCAGAGGGTCCGGCAAGAGTGTGAGGAAATGAGAAAGAAAAACCAGGTGAGGGAAGTGCCTTGTGTTGGAGGCCAAGAGTCCTTACTGAGTAAATTGTGATATCTTGTGCAGAGCTGCGTGCTTGAGATTTTGTTCTCATCATATTAAAAACATATTATTCATCAAATCCTTGAGTAAGTAAGGGTAGAGGTGCTTTTTCAGTCTCCAAATAGGGCATCAGTGGTAGATGAAAGATAAGGTCAGGGTACAATCTGTTCAAATATAAGTGCCACACCATAAAGAATGAGAATAATTGTATACATTGAGAATTCAATGTATTCCTAAAAGTAGGAAAATATTGAAAAAGCAGTATAAGTTGGAAAAGATAAATGTAGATTGTCAAGTTAGAAGGTGCCGTTTGTAAAACGTATCTCCGTAAATAAAGACTCCTGGACAGTGTTCAAAGATTGCTTCCAGTTCTATCCTTCATTTTAGGCATCACAGCAGTTAAAGTTGGAGAGGATGTCAAGGAGATTTACCAGAATAGTAGCAAGGATGAGGAGGACTTGAGTTATTTGGAGAGACCGGAGAAGGTGCAATTGTTCCCTTTACTGCAGGGGGAAGTTTAGAAGTTGCAATGTTGATACGTTCAAAATCATGAATGGTTTTGGGAGTTGGGGAGAAATTGTTTGCCGTGGCTTAGAGGGTTGTAACAAGAGTCATGGAGATATACAGCATGGAAACAGACCCTTCCGTCCAACTCGTCCATGCCGACCAGACATCCCAACTAACTTACTCCAGTTTGCCAGCACTTGGCCCACATCCCTCCAAACCCTTCCTAGACATCTACCTATCCAGATGCCTTTTAAATGTTGCAATTGTACCAGCCTCCACCACTTCCTCTGGCAGCTCGTTCCATACACTTGCCACCCTCTCCATCGAAAAAGTTGCTCTTTCATTCCCTTTTTAAATTTTCTTCTGTCACCCTAAACCTATGCCCTCCAGTTTTGGATTCCCCCACCCCAGGAAAATACCTTGTCTATTTACCCTAGCCATGCCCCTCATGATTTTATAAACCTCTATCAAGTCACCCCATAGCCTCTGTCTCCAGGTAAAACAGCCCCAGCCTATTCAACCTCTCCATATAGATCAAATTCTCCAACTCTGGCAACATCCTTGTAAATCTTTTCTGAACCCTTTCAAGTTTTACAGCATTTTTCCTATAGGAGGGAGACCAGAATTGTACACAGTATTCTAAAAGTGGCCCAACCAGTGTCCTGTACAGCCACATGACCTCCCAAATCCTATACTCATTCCTATGACCAATAAAGGAAAACATATGAAGCGCCGCCTTCACTATCCTATCTGTCTGTGACTCAACTTTCAAGTAACTATGAACCTGCACTCCAAGGTCTCTTTGTTCAGCAACACTCTCCAGGACTTTACCATTAAGTGTATAAGTGCTGCCCTGATTTGTCTTTACAAAATGCAGCACCTCAGAATTACCTAAATTAAACTCCATCTGTCACTCCTCGACCCCATTGGCCCATCTAATCAAGATCCCGTTGTACACTAAGATAGCATTCTTCACCTTCCATTTCACCTCCAATTTTAGTGTCATTTGCAAAGTTATTAACTGTACCTCCTATGTTCATATCCAAAACATATATACAAACATTTTGACTTAGGATGTGTGGCTTGGAAAAGTAAGCTTCAGGCCAAGGGTGTAATTGATATGTGGAGCTTGTTCAAGGAGCAACTATTGAGTGTCCTTGATAAGTATATACCCGTCAGGCAGGGAGGAAAGGGTCGTGTCAGGGAGCCGTGGTTTAATAAGGAATTGGAATCCCTTATTCAATGGAAGAGGGCGGCCTATGTAAAGATGAGGCGTGAAGGTACAATTGGGGCGATTGAGAGTTATAAGGTAGACAGGAAGGA
>NC_057732.1:4588435-4627533 GCF_004010195.1 Chiloscyllium plagiosum
AGATGTTAGGGTTAGGTTCTTTACTCAGCGAGTCGTGAGTTCATGGAATGCCCTGCCAGTAGCAGTGGTGGACTCGCCCTCATTATGGGCATTTAAGCGGGCATTGGATAGGCATATGGAGGATAGTGGGCTAGTGTAGGTTAGGTGGGCTTGGATCGGCGCAACATCGAGGGCCGAAGGGCCTGTACTGTGCTGTATTCTTCTATGTTCTAAATTACAAAAAGCAGTGGACCCAGCAATGAACCTTATGGCACACCACTGGTCACAGGCTGCCAGTCTGAAAGGCAATCCTCCGCCACCACCTTCTGTCTCATGTCTTTGAGTAAGTTCTGTATCCAAATGTCTAATTCTCCCTCTTTTCAGTGTGATCTAACCTTGCTAACCAATCTACTTTGAGGAACCTTGTTGAACTGCTAACTGAAGTCATACAGATCATGTCCACCACTTTACCCTAATCAATCCTCTTTGTTAGTTCAAAACACTCAATCAAGTTAGAGAGACATGATTTCCCATGTAGGAAGCCATGTTGACTATCTCTGATCAGTCCTTGCCTTTCCAAATACACGGAATCCTGAGAAACAGGATTTACCTCCAGCAACTTGCCCACCACCAAAGTCAGACTCACTGGTCTGTAGTTCCCTGGCTTTTCCTTTCTTAAATAGTGGCACAAACGTTAGCCAATCTCCAGTCTTCTGGCACCTTGCCTGTGACTATTGATGATACAAATATCTCAGCAAGGGGCCCAGTATCACTTCGCTAGCTTTCCACAGAGTTCTAGGGTATACTTGATCAGGTCCTGGGAATTTATCCACCTTTATACATTTCAAAACATCCAGTGTCACCACCTCCAATATGGACATTTTTCAAGATGTCACCATCTATATCCCCACATTCTATATCTTCCATGTCCTCCTTCACAGTAAATACTGATGCAAAATACTCACTTAGTATTTCCCCTATTTCCTGCGGTTCCAGAAATAGGTGCCTTGCTGACCTTTGAGGGGTCCTATTCTGTTCCTAGTTACCCTTTTGTCCTTTAATGTATTTATAAAATCCCTTTGGATTCTCTAAGTCTATTTGCCAAAGCTATCTCATGTCCCTAAATTGCTCTCCTGATTTCCCTCTTAAGTATACTTCTAATGCCTTTGTACTCTTGAGGATTCACTGAATTTCTACTGTCTACTTGTCATCTGCTTCCTTCTTTTTCTTGACCAAACCCTCAATTTCTGTAGTCATCCAGCATTCCCTACACCTACCAGCCTTTCTTTTCACCCTCACAGGAATATACTGTCTCTGGATTCTAGTTATCTCATCTTTTGGAAGCTTCACATTTTCCAGTCATCCCTTTACCTGCAAGCATGTGCCTCCAAACGCCTTCTTTGCTAATAGCGCTAAAATTAGCCTTCCTCCAATTTACAAATTCAACTTTTTAGATCTGGTCTATCCTTTTCCACCACTACTTTAAAGCTAATAGAAGTATGGTTGCTGGCCCAAAGTGCTCCTCCACCGGCACCTCAGTCACCTGCCCTCGCTTACTTCCCAAGAGTAGGTAAGGTTTTGCACCTTCTCTAATAGGTACATCCACGTACTAAATCTTCTTGTACACACTTAATAAATTCCTTTCCATCTAAACCCTTAACACTATGGCAGTCCCAGTTTATGTTTAGAAAATTAAAGTCCTCTACCATAACCACCCTATTATTCTTAAGATAAGTGAGATCTCCATACAAATTTGTTTCTCAATTTCTTGCCGAATATTGCGGGGGCAGGGGGGTGTGGTCTATAATACAATCCCAAAAAGGTGATCATCCCTTTCTTGTTTCTCAGTTCCACCAGATAACTCCACTGGACGTACTCCCAGGAATATCCTCCCTCAGTACAGCTGTAATATTATCCCTGATCAAAAACCCCACTCCCCCTCCTTTCTTGCCCCCCTTTGTATCCTTCCTGTAGCATTTGTATTCTGGAACATTACTGAAAATGTGTTGCTGGAAAAGCGCAGCAGGTCAGGCAGCATCCAGGGAACAGGAGAATCGACGTTTCGGGCATAAGCCCTTCTTCAGGAATGAGGAAAGTTTGTCCAGCAGGCTAAGATAAAAGGTAGGGAGGAGGGACTTGGGGGAGGGGCGTCGGAAATGTGATAGGTGGAAAGAGGTCAAGGTGAGGGTGATAGGTCAGACTGGGGTGGGGGCGGCACACACACACACAGCGAGGGAGGGACACACACACACAGCGTGGGAGGGGTGACTGTCTAATTGGAGCTTGCTCATTCTTCCCATATCTGCGTGGGTTTCCTCCGGATACTCTGATTTCCTCCCACAGTCCAAAGATGTGTAGATTAGGTGGATTACCTATGCTAAATGGCCCATAGTGTTCAGTAATGTGCAGGCTGGGTGGATTAGCCATGGGATGTGCAGAGTTACAGAGATAGGGTCTGGATGGGCTGAAGGGCCTACTTCCACACTGTAGGAATTCTGTGATACTATATTGCATGCATAACAAAGCGTTTCACTGTACCTAGGTACATCTCAACAATAAATCAAGTCAATCAGATCATTATTAACCAGAAGTCTATTTATTCACTCCTTGATAATAGATTCTAGCATTTGCAATGGAGTCACATTTGCTAACTTCCAGTCTTCAGGAATCATTCCAGAATCTATGGAATTTTGCAAGATAATCATCAATGCATTGACTATCTCTATAGTGATATCCTTCAAAACTCTGGGATGTAGTCCATCAGGATTTATCAACTTTCAGCTCCATTACTTACAGTTATAGAGTCATAGTGATGTACAGCATGGAAACAGACCCTTCGGTCCAATCCGTCCATGCTGACCAGATATCCCAACCCAATCTAGTCCCACCTGCCAGCACCCGGCCCATATCCATACTTCTTCCAGTACAATCAAAGAATTATCAAATCCCTACAGTGTGAAAACAGGCTATTTGGCCCATCGAATCTACACTGACCTTCTGAAGAGTTTCCCACCCAATCCCACCCCTCCATCCTATCCCTGTAACCTGCATTTCCCATGGCTAATCCACCTAACCTGCACATCCACAGGGGCGGAGAGGTCAGGAAGAACCCCCTAGCCCCTCCTCCCTACCTTTTATCTTAGCCTGCTGGACAAACTTTCCTCATTCCTGAAGAAGGGCTTATGCCCGAAACGTCGATTCTCCTGTTCCTTGGATGCTGCCTAACCTGCTGCACTTTTCCAGCAACACATTTTCAGCTCCGATCTCCAGCATCTGCAGACCTCACTTTCTCCTCATTCTGGAACATTAAGCTACCAGTCCTGTCCATCCCTGAGCCATGTTTCTGGAATTGCTATGATATTCCAGTCCCATGTTCCTAACCATGCCCTGATTCATCTGCCTTCACTGTTAGGCCCCTTGCATTGAAATAAGTGCAGTGTAATTTATGAGTCGTACCTTGTTCTCTGCTTTGTTCCTGCCTGCCCTGACTGTTTGACTTGTTCCTTTTCCCAACTGTATAAGTCTCAGATTTCCCAACTGTATAAGTCTTTCCTCACTATCTCCCAGGGTCGCACTCCCCTCCTTACTAGTTTAAATCCACCCGAGCAGCTCTCGCAGATCTCCTTGTCAGTATATTAGTCCCCTTCCAATTCAGGTGCAATCTATCCTCCTTGTACAGGTCAGTTCTACCCCAGAAGAGGTTCCAGTGATCCAAAAATGTGAACCCTTCTCCCCTGCTCCAGCTTCTCAGCCATGCTTTATTCTCTTATTCCTACCCTCACTCGCTTGTATCACTGGGAGTAATCCAGATATTGCTACCCTCGAGGGCCTCCTTTTTAAAATTCCTGCCTAACTTTCCATATTCTCTCTTCAGAATCTCATCCTTTTCCCTTCCTATGTCCTTAGTTCCAGTGTGTACAATAACTTCCTGCTGGTCCCTCTTCCCCTTTGAGAATATTCTGCACTGTCTCAGAGATCTCCTTGATCCAGGTACCAGGGAAGCAACACAACATTCTGATTTCTCACAGCCAGCCACAGAAACGTCTGTCTGTGTCTTAACTAGAGAGTCCCCTATCACAATGGGTTGCTTAGAACTGACGTACCCCTTGTTACATCAGAACTAGTCTTGATAGCAGAAACTTGGCTGTTTGTGCTACATTCTCCTGACAGTCCATCACCTCCTACATTTTCCAAAACAGCATACTTGTTTGAGATGGGGATAGCCACAGGAGATTCCTGTACTACCTGCCTGCCTCACTCTCCTATCTTTCCTGGAGGTAACCCCGCCTACCTGACTCTATCTGCGGTTTTTCTCCCTTCCTATAACTGCTATCCATCAACTCCCTAGCTCCTGTCAAGTCTTCATTGCCTCTAACTGCTGCTCCAAACAATCCATGTGATCCGATAGGATTTGCAACCAAAGACACTTACTGCAGTCAGTAATATGAAAATTCTCCCTAAACGCCCACATCTGACAGGAAGAGCACATCATTCTACTATAGGTCATCTTTGCACCTTAACAATCTTCAGACCCAGAAAATAGCAGCGTCTAACTGCTTTAATAAAGTTAGAAATCACACAACACCAGGTTATAGTCCAACAGGTTTATTTGGAAGCACTACCTTTTGGAGTGCTGCACCTTCAGGTGGTTGTGGAGAATAAGATCGTATCACACAGAATTTGTAGCAGACGTTGACAGTATGATGCAACTGAAGTTAATATATTGAAAAAGACCTGGATTGTTTAAGTCTCTCATCTTGCCCTGTGTGAGGCTATCTGTATCCCAGTGTTCAGACTGATTCTATTTCTAACAAAAATTTACAAAATCTTACATGTAATTCTGCAAGTATAATTCACCTCAAGTTTTAGTAAACAAATCAGGTGATATATTTGACCAAGACTTGTTAATTATTAAAATTTCAGTTTGTATTCAGCATAAATCTGATTTTTATCCACTTTCTGGGGATTTGCAATTCTTGCCCTTTGTCCTTGAGAAAGTTGTGGTAAGCTATTATGAACTCCAGTGATTTGATGGAATGGTGTGCCCAGTTCAGAGGGTCACGTTAGCGTTCACGTGGATTCAGTAAGAGTAGCAGAATCTCTTGCTTAAGGTGCATTCATGAACCTTTTGTTTTTGTGTTTTGGCTGGTCTTGCAGCCATGTTGTCTCTTTTTTTTTAAACTCTCACCAATTTTTTATGTCTAAACTAAGCTAAATGGCTTTCGAGCTTTAAAACTGCTCTTTTCTTCATTCAAGAATGCAGGCTTGTCTAGCCAGGTAGCATTTATTCTATAAGATCATCATCTTTGTTACATCTGAATGGCTGGCTGGGAGATTTCTGTTTAAAGTGTATCACATAGCAACCTAATCATGTACAAGTGATTAGATCTGCTTCCCTGAAGGCGACAATCCAGTAATTTAATGTTTGACCTTCCAGATATATTCTCATTCCAGGTTTACTTAATTGAACTTAAATGTATCCCTCCCATTATGGGATTTGTACTCCGAGTTCTGAATTCTGGATTGCAGGTCCAGTTACAGAATCACTCACTGTGGCCCCTTTGAGGCAGGATTTAAACTTGTTTAGATTACTACTCAAGTAGTACAATCAACACTATCATTCTAATAATATTGTGCAGACCATGACAATCAGTGACTGCGATACAATGAAAATTTATAACCACATTATTTCAGAAACTTTCGGAAAATCTATCCAAGAAAGAAGTTGAGTTCCAGCAACTGCACGATCGTCTGAATGAGGCATCTTTAAGTAAGAAGAGTTTGGAGACCAGCTTACAGGAGAGGGAGCTCGATTGCAAGCAGCTCCAAGCAAAGCTGTCTACCGCCGAGACACTGATGCAAAGAGTGCACACTGAATTGGGTCAGACTGGGGAGACGAGCCAGAAACTGAGGGGAGAACTGTCGGAGGTGGAGGCCAAGTACCACCAGCTTCGAGCTGAGTTCAAACAGACACAGCAGCAGCGAGAAGAGAAGGAGCAGCAAAAGGTCCAGCTGCAGAATGAGCTGAATCAGGTGAGGCTATACTGTCCAGTGGCAGGGAATTGAGAGGTTTCCAGTGCTGCATTGATACAGTTTGATTTTAGACAGAGGGGTAGAATGCTTGTTTCACAATAAGGGCATTTTGGAATGTTAGTGCATCCTCCAGTCCTCAAACTTGCTGCAACATTCAGTTACTTTGTGGCTGACCTATCCTTTATCTCCCTATCCTTTGATACCTACACCTAATAATTTATCAGTCCTTATTGTTGAAAACTCCAATTGTCTCCAGCAACCACAGTCTGTATGAGAGAATTATTCCAGCTCTTTGTATGGAAAAGCGTTGACCAGTTGGGGCACATGGTCTAATTTGTGTTGTCAATACTTCACAGAATGTGGACATTGCTGGCAAGGTCAGTGTTTATTCTCCCTCTGTAACTACCCTTGAGAGGCTGGTGGGTGATCTGCCACCTTAACCATTGCAGTCTGTGTGGTATCAGAGAACACAGTGCTGCTGTGGAGGGAGTTCCAGGATTTTCACCCAGTGACACTGAAGGAACGGTGATGTTGTTCCAAGTCAGGATGCTGAGTGTCTGGGAGGGGAACTTGCAGCTGGTGGTATCTGCTGTCCTTCTCCTTCTGGATGTTAGAGGTCGTATGTTTTGAAGGTTGTGTTGAAGGAGTGTTGGTAGGCTGCTGCAGTGCGTATTAATTAACATCCTGTGAAAAGTCCTTCTGATTCCACTTCTGAATGGGTTACCTCTAATTTTAAAATGTTGTCCCCTTTTAGTTGATTCCCCACTAAAGAAAACAAAAATTGAGCAGGAAGTGTTCCACTTGAGTGGTACTGAAGCTTTTCTGATAGGTGGAGGAGTGCCTTTGCTTTAAATGTCATCCCAGAAGTTCCCAAATGTTGGAAAGGCAGTGTCAGCCATCATTGTTATGAGTACAGGACAGAAATGGTCCAGCTGGAAGCAATGAATTTAAGATCCTGCTGGGTTTCCACTACACCCTTCCTTCCATCAGTGTTAAGTCCATCGTTGAAGGAGCCCTTCAATCCAGAACAGCTGTTTAGGTAAGCAGCATTCTGTGATGGCTCTTACTTTTGGGTTAATGATGTAATGTGGTTCCAAATCATAGTCTACTGCACAGAAAGAGGCCTCACTGACCAAAGAAGGTCGTGACCCTCTTCCTTTGTTGCTGTGCATTCCTCCAGGCTGCAATGACCTGGAAAGTAACGTAGGGCCAGGCTAGCAGGGTCTGATAGCCCACTTGGGGGAAAGAGGATGTCCCTCTGCTGTCCCACCTTGTCCATTCGGCCTTCCACGTGCCTGTTGAAAAGAGCGGGGCTCCAGTTTCCCCTTATCTACAACGTCTGGGGCAAATGAGGCATGCAGGGTGCCTCTGGACTGGCAGTGCTTGTTTGGGTGCGTCATGAATGTTTGAAGATGGCACTGGTGCCAGTGATTCTGGTCGGTCCTGGGATATCCCAGCAGTGGTGAGTTCTTCTGGAGACACTAGTTATTTGAATTAAGCTAGCATCAGACTAGACGGGTGCCTTCCGGTGGTGTTGATAGTTAATTAGGTGAATTTGGGGCAAGCATTGAGAGAACCTGTTGTGCCTTGTGGAGAGAGAGCCTCCAATGCGACTTGACAAAATTGACACTTAGTGAAAGAAAGCAAGATTTAGCTCCAAGTTGATGTCCTTGAATATATCAAAGAATATTCTTTGAAATTATATTAGATAGCAGTGCTCAATTACACTGCTATGAGGAAGATTTTACATTTGGTGATATGCAAATTACTTTACAAAATCATGCCTTTTCGTAACTGTTTCACCAAAGATGCGAAAGTGAAAACTTGAGTCTGTTTTCTAAAAGAGTTATGCTGAATATTTAACGATGTAAGGAGTGCAGACCTCTGTGGCTGGATGGCTGCAAGTCTCTGCACAGCTTTCGAGATGTTCATCAATCTTGTCTTGATAGCTCCACGCGAAGCTTCTGGAGGCTGAGCGGCAGCTTGGTGAGGTACAGGGCCGGCTGAAGGAGCAGAGGCAGTTGTCTGGCGAGAAGCTGAAGGACAAAGAGCAGCAAGTGGCTGACCTGCAGCTGAAACTCTCCCGTGCTGAGGAACAGGTGAGAACTGTGCATAAGTTGTGTGCTGTAGTTGACCCCTGCTCTCCTTAACTCTACAAGTACAGCAATCTGTTTTGCTCATCCGCACTAAGTGCATCATAGCTCATGCACTCTCTTTGGTAATGAGCAGTTTATAACATTCAATTTATTAATAGCCGGAGATTGCCAACAGAAAGGGAATTAAGTTGGATGTGAGAATAAGAGGTATGGGGTTAGTAAGTTTGCAGATGACACCAAAATTGGAGGTGTAGTGGACAGCAAAGAAGGTTACCTCAGATTACAATGGGATCTTGACCAGATGGGCCAATGGGCTGAGAAGTGGCAGATGGAGTTTAATTCAGATAAATGTGAGGTGCTGCATTTTGGAAAAGCAAATCTTAGCAGAACTTATACACCTTTAATGGTAAGGTTATAGGGAGTGTTGAACAAAGAGACCTTGGAGTACAGGTTCATAGCTCCCTGAAAGTGGAGTCGCAGGTAGATAGGATAGTGAAGAAGGCGTTTGGTATGCTTTCCTTTATTGGTCAGAGTATTGAGTACAGGAGTTGGGAGGTCATGTTGCGGCTGTACAGGACATTGGTTAGGCCAATGTTGGAATATTGCGTGCAATTCTGGTCTCCTTCCTATCAGAAAGATGTTGTGAAACTTGAAAGGTTTCAGAAAAGATTTACAAGGATGTTGCCAGGGTTGGATAATTTGAGCTATAGGGAGAGGCTGAACAGGCTAGGGCTGTTTTCCCTGGAGCGTCGGAGGCTGAAGGGTGACCTTATAGAGGTTTAGAAAATCATGAGGGTCATGGATAGGGTAAATAGACCAAGTCTTTTCTCTGCGGTGGGGGAGTCCAGAACTGGAGGGCATAGGTTTAGGGTGAGAGGGGAAAGATATAAAAGAGACCTAAGGGGCAACTTTTCCACGCAGGGGGTGGTACGTGTATGGAATGAGCTGCCAGAGGAAGTGGTGGAGGTTGGTACAATTGCAACATTTAAGAGGCATTTGGATAGGTATTTAAAAAAAGAAAGGGTTTGGAGGGATCTGGGCTGGGTGCTGGCAGGTGGGAATAGATTGGGTTGGGATATCTGGTCAGCGTGGACGGGTTTGACTGAAAGGTCTGTTTCCATGCTGTACATCTCTATGACTCTGTAAGTCTTTAGTAAGTGTATGGAACTTGTCTTCATGTCTAAAGTTTAATTTCTGACTCAGTATCTATCCCTACATCATCTCCATAAATGGCACCCACATTCACCTCTATTTATATTCGATCTGGATCCAAAAACATCCCAAGTTTAATATTCTTATTCTTTAACCAATCTAGGCCTTGCCCCTCCTTTTCTCTGTAAGTTCTCGTCCAGCCATTCTCTGCAAAGTAAAGAGATCATGATTTCAAGGTGCAGACAAAAGGCTCAAGTGAACGTTGTAAGCTTATTCTCAACCGTACTGCTGAGAGAATGCTGTCTTCTCAGGTGTCATTTATCAGATGAAATGTTAGACCAAAGGCCTGTTTGACCCTCGGGTGAACATAAATGTCCCTTTGCTCTAAATGAAGAAGAGCAAGACCGCTCACTCTGGTATTAGGTTACTATATTTGTCACCAAAACCAAATGAAGTGATTTATTAGTCAATATCCTGATTAATAAAATATTTGCATACTTCAGGGAGATTAAAAATAACCAGTTTGCAAATCTTTCTCCTTCTGTTCAATAAGTGATGTATTCATTTCTTGAACTTTAAGCATTTCAAAGAAGCAGTAATCTGTGGTGACAGCTTTAAAGTGCTTTTGGACTTAAGAACTAGTGAAACCAGATTTTGCGAGACTTTGCAACATGCAAAGTAGCT
This sequence comes from Chiloscyllium plagiosum, assembly GCF_004010195.1. Classification (NCBI taxonomy): domain Eukaryota; kingdom Metazoa; phylum Chordata; class Chondrichthyes; order Orectolobiformes; family Hemiscylliidae; genus Chiloscyllium; species Chiloscyllium plagiosum. The sequence continues at coordinate 4,598,380 of NC_057732.1, forward strand.
ACTGTGTTGGACTACAAAACAACTCCTGGACTCAAAAGTGTGTCTCTGTGGCATCTTTACTGTTTTCTCCTTTTCACAATCGTCTGCCCGTTGCCAGATTAGATCAGGTGCTTTAAGATATTAGTGTATTTTAAGTACGTTTAACTTGAGTGACAAAATAGTTCACTTCTGTTGTGATGCAGCATTACCTTGGTCCTTTTAGAAAGCCAAATGCAAGTATGCAACATTTAGACAAATTGTATACTAGTTCTTTCTTCCTTTAGTCAATATGATTACTTTCCAAGTGCTACAATGTTCATGGGGAAATATTCAACAGCAGAATTTGAAAGCCATAATCCTTATCCAACTGTCCATTCTGTGATAGTCAGAGTCCTTCTGCCCAAGTTTCTTTTGTTCCTTGTTGCTGACAGCTGTGGTCAATCCTGCTCTCGTTTATCACCTATTGGTGGTGCTTCTGTGAAATAACGTGGTACCGATCTGGTCTCTTTTGTTTTAAATTTTAGTCCTGGTTATATTTCAAAAGGTGTTTGGTTTCCGCCAAGTTTTAATGCTGCACTTGTGGTGACCTGTTCCTGTCCTTTGTAGATGCTTGTATCATGTAAGAGATACAGCAACCCATGTGTCGACACAGCCGACTGGTTTCTCCAATATGTTAAGCAATGGGGAGGAGTGTAATGTCGATCAAGCCATCCTCATTTGATGGTCCAAGAAATTTGGAAATACAGATACCTGTTTCCATGGGAGGAGGTGCAGAAAGAGGATAAGCAACAGCAAGACACGAGAGAAAGAGGGCCTTAAACTAAAGCAAATGTGGTCTTGCTGATCTTTTACAGCTCCTAGCTTTAGTGGTTTCTGAGGAAATTGAGGACACCGATTACTTGCTCCAGTATGTGATGACGCACTCGTTCTCTCTTGCGCTCACACTGCTTCCCCTAGCGCTAGCTCGCTCTCTCTCTCTCTCTCTCTCTCTCTCTCTCTCTCTCTCTCTCTCTCTCTCTTCACACACACCACACACACACACACACACACACACACACACACACACACACACACACACATGCACGTGCAAATGTTCATGTTCTTATTTTTTTTGAAGGTTACTGTCCTAAACGTTGCATTTTTTAAATATTTTGTATTTGATTCAGGTGAAGGAAAGTGCAGCTGCTACGACTGAAGTACAGCATCAATTGGACAAACTAAGACAGCAGCACCAGGATTTACAGACTGGTCAGCAGAATACTACATCCCAGCTGAGGGAAACACAGGTATTGTATTGAGCAGCTAGCTTGAGTTATTTAGCACGGGGGAATAGGATGTTGTGCAGTTCAATTTGAACTTTAAACTTCCAGTACCATTGCCACAGGCAACGTCACTTGTATCATAATGTCACGTGTTCCCCACCTCTCGTTCATCTTGAGAAAGTGGTGATGACCCACTACAGTCCACGTGCTGTACGTACATCCACAGTTCAGTTAGAGGGTTCGAGGACTTTGATCCAGTGGCAGCTAACGGGCAGCGATTTATAGTTGTGGGGGACTTGCAAGTAGTGGTGTTTGTTTGTATCTGCTTGCCCTTGTTCCAGTTTGGGGTTTGATAGGTTCTGCCCAAGAAACCATGGTGAGTTCCTGCAGTGCATTGTAAATGATAGCATGAGATCAAGGCTTGACACTTCAGTGCAGTACTGAGGATGCTATGCACTCTGAGGGGTGCTGTCTTTCAGAGGTGATGTTAAACCGAGTCTGTGGTTGCTTTCTCAGCTGAGTATGAAAGATCCCATGGTGCTTCTTCGAGGAGACCGTGGGAGGTATTCCTTGTGTGCTTGTCAGTGTTTATTCCTTGACCAACGCGACATCTTACAATGGATTATCATAGTTCGCGGGATCTTGCTGAGTGCAGATTGGCTGCTATATTTTCTACATTACAGTGGGCTCTACTTCAGAAGTTCTGGAGCTCAGTTGAGTGAAGGGTGACATTTTTGAAGGGTTTAAAATCCAGAATGGTCTTGACAAGGTGGACATTGAAAAGCTCTTTCCTCTTGTGGGTCAGTCCAGAACAAATTAGGAGGTTACCCTTTTGGGAAAGAGATGAGGAGAAATTGTTTCTCTGAGAGTTATGGAACTTTAGGATTCAAAGTCAGTGGTTGGTAGATTCTTGGTCAGCAAGGGACTAGAAGGTAATCAAGGGAAAAATGGGTATGTGGTATTAGGAACAAAAGCAAACATAGCAGCCAGGATCTAATGGTGGAGTGGTGGAGAATGGCCAATTCCTATTCCTGCTCCTAGTTTGTATGTTCATGCTATGCCTGCTGATTTGAAGAAACTGGATTAGCTGGACACTATGTAAGAGAGGCACTAAACATGAGCATTAAAAATATTGAAGATGAGCTTTGAGTTTTTATGGGATATGCAGTGATTTGAGTCACAATTAACAGATAAAGAAACAACAATGCTTGATATCTTGTGCTGTTTTTGATTTAAACTCTGCCAAAGTTTGGCAGTACCAGTCACTTCTGCCACTTTCTACTTTAGAATGATTTGGAACAAGTGCTGCGCCAAATCGGGGATAAAGACCAGAAGATTCAGAACCTGGAGGCTCTGCTGCAGAAGAGCAAGGACAGCATGGTGCAGCTTGAAACCGAGCGGCAAGAGCTTGTTGCTAAAATCCAAGATGGCAAGGGTGAGGTGGCCATTTTGAATCAGCTACAGGAAAAGAACCATGCCCTGCAAGACCAGGTACACCACACTGCTCTCATTTAAACATTTAAATGTACGTTTACTTCACCCCAGTGCTAAGTAAATCTATCAATGTTTTGTGGATTCAAAAGCAGAGTTATAGGCAAATAAGTAATTTTTATAATTATGCAATGAATGCTACTCATGCTTAACTATCTCCGGAGATGATGATCAAATGAATAATTATTTGCTATGTACAATAAAAGTGATAATTCCTTTCCCTTTTTTCTTTGAAAGCATTGGGGAATGTAACAAGACTTGGGCATGGACACACAACTGCTGTGCACTCCTTGCCCAGCCCAGTTTGGTTGAAGCTCCACACTTGGCTGTCCACTTCCACACCTTTGATTGTCACTGAAGTATATTTTGAAGACGTCAATCTCTTCAAATGGCTGTTCTTCACACGTGGATCTAAACTGAGTGTGTCATAAATGAGAATCTCAATTATTATCGGAAATTGGAAGCCGTTCAGCCCATTTGTGTTTGCACTGACTCTCCAAGGGCAGAGCACCATTTACCCTTCCTTTTTGCTGTCTATTTTTTGGCCATTTTATCATCTACTTACGTATTCCCACACCACATTTGTCATCAACCTATCTCATCAAAAGCCTTTCAAAATCCCATAGATGAGATCTTTACTGTTTTCTCTGTTTTCTGTCAAGAAGCCTGATTTTGATTGTGTGATACCTTTTTAGAGAATCTATTCTGTTGAACTCCATTCAAATTGATCCAAAAGTATAATAGATCTTGTGTTTTTTCTAATATTAAAGCCATTTTTTCTGCCCTCATTATGAATTAATTTTCAATCAGTAAGTGATCAAAATTGATCTACTTTTGAATGCATAATATTGATTAAAATCTAAGATTTGAGGGAACTCTGAGTTGATCTAAGTAGAAACACAAGGGACATGGTAGTTTATAGTAAATTGAAACGTAGTGTGTCCCTCAGTCACTTAAGCATTTGTCAATTGTTTTCACTTGCTGGCATTTCAAAAATCACAGGTAGCAATAGATCATGAAATATCCTGTCCATAAAATATTCCACGTGTGCTCTTTAGTCGTTAAGAAGCTGAAGAATCAGCAATTTTCAATGAAAGGCGATTGAGGGTGATATTACAAATCCCAGCCACACTCATGGTTGCTGTCCTTGATGACAGGAGTCACTGAGTTGTGTATTGGCATGGTTTGCCCATTTCTTTCCAAGGGAATACTGAGGCCACTTTCAGTCTTTCCAATATTGCCTCTGCTGAGATCTAACAATTCAGCGCAGGGGAGGGAAGTTGTCTGCTGAATTCCTGGTCTCTATCCCATTCCTTCATTGGAGCCATCCATCAGTTAAAATAGGAACAGATGATGTTAGAGGAGCCTTAATTATAATTGACTCTTCAAAATATTAAGTTTCTTAAACATTGAAAGTCAAGTGAATTAAACATGTCGTGTTTGTAAAATTATTTAAACCGTAATACATTTTAAAATGTGTCATGGTCATTTGGCAGTCAGAATTTGAAAATTGCTGATAATAGTCACATTTATTGAAGTTTTTGTTTTGCACTCATCAGAACATTTCACAAGGATACTAATCCAAGGGGAAAACCAACATATGTACTGCATAAAAGTAGGATGCTGATTGTTTGGCAAATGGATTCTGATTGGCAGAGGAATGCTGAATGCACCTATTAATGCTGATTGATAGTTAACAGCCAGGCTTGCTTTAATTTTTAAAGCAGTCACTTTGACTATAATTGCCCTGAGAAATGAACTAGCAAACGGCCATGACCAATTCTGTTAGTGAAGCAGGACCAGTGTGTACGTGTTCTCTCTGTCTGCAGAGAGTATGTTATCCTATGTAGCTTCTACTAAGCACAGTACACTGCACTGAGCGCTCAACTGACCAACCTGCTTTGGGTATAACACAATTGCTCTCGTGTTCAGGGTTATCTAGCAAATATTGTCTCATTGCAGGTTCACGTCTACTGTTAGACGCTCCTGAATTTTGCAAGCACAGGCTGGTTGGGTATGATCGGTATTTTGTTGTAAATAGTTGAATGAGTGTAACTTATGATACAGTATTTCAGTCTTTGGGATGTCAGATCTACATCAAGCTGGCATTGAAATTCATATACCACATTATTTGTTCCTATGGTAGGAAGCTGTTGTTTTAGCTTGTTATCAGCATCCTGCTCATGATGTATGAAAGCCATCCCATGGGATAATGGCGAGCCTGATCAAATCATTCCTCTTGGTATCAAATGCAAACTTACAAAAGACTCTAATGTGGTTAATGTTGGTCCTGAAAAGTACCTAGTCTAACTTTTAACCTGGAAGTGTCCGGTATCTCAAAAGTTTGAGCAACACATGAAGCTAGATGTTTCATGCTGCTCCAATCCAGTTGCAATACAAATACTGCTGTCAACCCAAAAGGGCATGTTACCCATTATGTAAATGAGTAATGTGGTATATGATTTACAGTGCTGGTGTGATGCAGGTATGTAGGTTGTATACCCCAGAGACTGGAAAATCATATCAAACGTGTCCCTTTGGATTTTCACAACACAAGCTGTTGTTTGTGTCACAGATTTATTGTATATGGTTCTGCAATTGGACAAGTCCATTTGCTGCATAACCCTGGATGTATGATGAATTGCACTGGTGACTGATCGAGACTGTCCATTGAGATTATATGGTGGTGCACCTGTATGTACTGGAAATTACATGTTAATACATGGAGCCCTGTTCTTTGCAGATAGCAATATGTTCATGCACTGTCTGTTCCAACTCAACAAAGTAGGTGACAGCCATTTGCGAATTCATTTTTCAGGCAATGCCTTAACTAATCAGCTTTAAACTTTAAAGTTTAAACAAAGCCTGGCAGTTAACTGTCAGTAACATTAATGGTAGTATTCTCCTTGGCACTGCCTTATCCAGAATCTGCTTGTCAACCAATCAGCACTTTGCTTTCATGTTAGTTTTCCCCTTGGATTGATATTCCTATAAAGCACAAGGTGAAAATTTGAATGAAATGCTCTTCTTAAACAATAATTATATGGTTTGTTTTTATTGTTGGTTTGGGAACGAAATGCCTTCTACTTCTGAGCTCTGAGCTTCAAACCCTTAGGAGGACAGGGAATCATTACAAGTCTTTCTCAACTCCCTCCATGGGACAATCCACGGTTTTGAAAGGCCTGCTCCATTTAAAGAATTAAATTGACTACCCCTTCTTTAATAACTTCAGTTTTCCTAACTTAGTCTCGGTTTTCCACTGTGCTAACAAATATAACATCACTCTATCTTATCAGTAATTTAACTATTGTTATATAGAATTGCTGTTTTCCTGATGAGACCTTCAATTATGTCTGTCTTTGCTATAGTACCAGTCGAAGATGCATGCCCAAATGTTTTTTGCTGAGCTAACTACTTCCCTACAGTTAACAAAGGATTATCAGGGATAGCTCTGATCTACCAGTCTAATACTTTGCATTGACTTAGTTGTTTTATCATTTAAGCAGGGAAGTCTATCATGTAAAGAGACTAATAGCACTGTAACAATTGTTGTCTTTAGGTCAGACTGATTAATGTTCCCTTATGTGAAGATATTGTGTTTACCTCAGCTAATGTAAAGCAAGTGGTTGTAACTCTGCGAATGTCCAATGCTGACCATTCTCTGTATCAAAATATTAGGTTGCTCAGTTAACGGAGAAGCTGAAAAACCAAACAGAGAGTCACACCCAAGCGCAAGAGAATCTGCACAAGCAAATGCAGGAGCAGAAATCCCAGCTGCATGCTGCTGAAGACCAAGCTCAATCCCTTGAGTCTACCGTTAGTGAACTCACCAATCAGCTTAGTGAAACCAAGGAGAAGATGACCCAACTTGACTTACAGGTGCATTTTGGACTTGATTCATGCATTCATTCATTGACAGTCAGCCAGATTCTGCCCTTAATGTTTTATCCATTACTTTGTGAAGTAACATTATAGTAGCAGAATGATATGACTTTGGGTTTGCCTTTTACATTGCTGCTGTAAAAGAGACATGCTCCATTTTAAGGGGTAATCACCCTGGGGCGAATGGAGGGTTCTTGTCACACACTGGTATTATGTTGGAAGACTTGCGTTCAAGTCTATGTGCTCCAGAGATGTGTTGTATTACTTCTGAACAGGATGATTATTTTTTAAAAAGGGCTCTTGTGCAGTGGTGGTCTCCTTGGGGCTTGTGTTCAAGTCCCACCTGGCCCAGAGCTGTGTAATAATATATCTGAACAGTTTGATTAAAAATATCTACCCCAGGGCTGATTAAAACAAAAGTAATTTAGACTAATTATACACTGAGAAGCCAAGAGTTAGCTTTCTCTGCTGTAAGGAGAACTAAGAGGGTATTTTACCAAATGTTCAAAATCATGAAAGGTCTATCGCATTTGTGGACAGAAATATTTACCGTCCAGTGACCCTTCTTCAGAACTAATGGTAGCTAGGAAAAAGTTGAATTTTTATGCAGAAGATAAGGTTAGGAGGAGGGGGCAAGGAGTAAATGATAGGTGAAGAAAGAGCCCACTGAGAGAGAGAGACACAAAGGAATGGATAATAGTCAGCCTAGGAGAATTAATAAATGCTAATGGGGACTGTTAGTGGCTAACAATGGGGTGTGTGTAATAGCAGACCATGTGGTAACAAGGCCTGGTGTGTGGGGATTGGGGTAAGGACCTGGGAGAAGGTGCCTCAAGCCCTAAAATTGTTGAACTCGTTATTGAGTCGAGAAGGGACTGTTTTCTATAGGCCTCCGAATAGTTCCAGAGATGTGGAGGAAAGGATATCAAAGATAATTCTGGATAGGAGCGAGAGTGACAGGGTAGTTGTTATGGAGTCTTTAACTTCCCAAATATTAACTGGAAATACTATAGTTCGAGTACTCCAGATGAGTCCGTTTTTTTCCAATGTGTGCAGGATGGTTTCCTGACACAATATGTAGACAAGCCAACAAGGGGCAAGGCCATTTTGGGTTTGGTACTGGGTGATGAACCAGGCCAGGTATTAGGTTTAGAGGTAGGTGAGCACTTTGGTGATAGTGACCACACCCTCCTCTAGCTTATCTCTCCACACTTCAGGCTCTCTGCCTTTATTCCTGATGAAGGGCTTTTGCCCGAAACGTCGATTTTGCTGCTTGTTGGATGCTGCCTGAACTGCTGTGCTCTTCCAGCACCACTAATCCAGAATCTGGTTTCCAGCATCTACAGTCATTGTTTTTACCTCGTACAATTTAATTATGTTTACTTTAGTGATAGAAAGGGATAGGTATATACTGCAGGGCAAGAGTTATTGCTGGGGGAAAGGCAATTACGATGCGATTAGGCAAGATGTAGGATGCACAGAATGGGGAAGGAAATTACGGGTGATAGGCACTACTGAAACGAGGATCTTATTCAAGGAGCAGCTACTGTGTGTCCTTGATAAGCGTGTACCTGCCAGGAAGGGAGGAAGTGATTGAGCGAGGGAGCCATGGTTTACTAAAGAAGTTGAATCTCTTGTCAAGAGGAAGAAGAAGGTTTATGTTAGGATGAGACATGAACACTCCAGGCGCTTGAGAGTAGAGGCTGACTAGAGACAAGTTAGCCAGGAAAGACCGAAAAAGAGAGCTAAGAAGAATCAGGAGTGAGCATGAGAAATCTTTGGCAAGTAGGATCAAGGAAAACCCTAAAGCTTTCGATAGGTATATCAGGAATAAAAGAATGATTAGAGAAAGATTAGTACCAATCAGTGGTAATAGTGGGAGGTTGTGCATGGAGTTCGAGGAGGGCACACGCTAAATGAATATCTTTCGTCCGTATTCACACAGGAAAAAGGCAATGTTGTCGAGGAGAATACTGAGGTGCAGGCAGCTAGACTAGATGGGATTGAAGTTCACAAAGAGGAGGTGTTAGCAGTTCTGGAAAGTATGAAAATAGATAAGTCCCCTGGGGAGGTAACCTGGGAAGCCAGGGAGGAGATTGCAGAGCCTTTGATCTTTCTGCCATCATTGTCTACAGGAATAGTGCCAGAAGACTGGAGGATAGCAAATGTTCTCCCCTTGTTCAAGAAGGGGAGTAGAGACAACCCTAGTAATTGTAGACCTGTGAGCCTTACTTTTGATGTGGATAAAGTGTTGGAAAAGATTATAAGCAATAGGACTTATAATCATCGAGAGAGGAATAAGTAGATTAGGGATAGTGAAGGGTAGGTCGTGCCTCACAAGCCGTGTGGAGTTCTTTTGAGATGGTGACTAAACAGGTGGATGAGGGTAAAGCAGTTGATGTGATGTGTATGGATTTCAGTAAGGCGTTTGGTAAGGTTTCCCACAGTAGGCCATTGCACAAAATATAGAGGCATGGGATTGAGGAATGACTTTGCAGTTTGGATCAGAAATTGGCTAGCTGAAAGAAGACAGAGGATGGTGGTTGATGAGAAATGTTCATCCTGGAGTTTAGTTACTACTGGTGTACTGCAACGATCTGTTTTGTGGCACTGCTGTTTGTCATTTTTATAAACGACCTGGATGAGGGCACAGAAGGATGGGTCAGAAAATTTGCAGGTGACACTAAGGTCGATGGAGTTGTGGATACACTGAAGGATGTTGCAGGTTACAAAGGGACGTAGATAAGCTGCAGAACTGGGCTGAGGTGGCAAATGGAGTTTAATGCAGAAAACTGAGAGGTGATTCACTTTGGAAGGAGCAACGGGAATAGAGTACTGGGCTAATGGTAAGATTGTTGGTAGTGTAGATGAGCAGAGAGATCTCGGTGACCATGTACATCGAGCCCTGAAAGTTGCCACCCAAGTTGATAGGGTTGTTAAGAAGGCATATGGTGTATTAACTTTTATTGGTATGGAATTCAGTTTTGTAGCGATGAGGTCATGCTGTAGCTGTACAAACCTCTGGTGTGGCTGCACTTGGAGTATTGCGTACAATTCTGGTTGCCGCATTATAGGAAGGATGTGAAAGCTTTGGAAAGGGTTCAGAAGAGATTTACTAGGATGTTGATTGGTATGTGGGGGAAAGTCTGATGAGGAAAGGCTGAGGGACTTGAGGCTGATTTTGTTAGAGAAGAAGGTTGAGAGGTGGTTTAATTGAGGCGTATAAGATAATCAAAGGGTTTTTTCCCTTTTTTCCTCAGACGGTGATGGCTAGCACAAGGGGATGTAGCTTTAAATTGGTGGTTGATGGATACAGGACTGATGTCAGAGGTAGTTTCTTGACTCAGTAGTAGAGGTGTGGAATGCCCTGACTGCAACAGTAGTAGGCTCGCCAACTTTAAGGGCATTTAAATAGTCTTTGGATAAACATATGGATGAAAATGGAATAGTGTAGGATAGATGGGCTTCAGATTGGTTCCACAGGTTGGGGCAACATCGAGGGCCGAAGGGCCTGTACTGTGCTGTAATGTTCTTTGTAAAGCTGTAGAGTTCCCAAATGGAAAATGAAGTGCTGTTCTTCCAGCTTGTGCTGAGCTTTACTGGAGCACTGCAGCAAGCCTGAGAGAGATGTTGGCCAGGGAACAAGGCGGTGTGCTGAAGTAGCATTCTTGCAGACAGAACGTGGGTGTTCTGTGAAGCAGCCATCCAGTCTACACTTCATTTCACCAATGTAGAGGAGACCATATTGTGGGCAGAGAATGTGCAGGTAAAGCACACCTGGAAGATGCTTTTGGGCCCTTGGATGCTGAGGAGTGAGAAAGTAAGTGGAGAGGTAGTACACCTTCTGCAGTTACAGGGGAACATGGCATGTGGCCATCCGCAAGGCACAAGTCAGGAATGTCATGGAATATTCCCCTCTTGTATGGATGGATGTAGCTCCAACAACTCTCAAGAAGCCTGACATCTTCCAAGACAAGACAGCCTGCTTGACTGGTACCACATCTATTCTCTCCACCACTGATGCTCAATAACAGCAGTGTCTACTCCTAGGGCTCCTTAGACAGCAATATTCAAACACGCGCCTTTGCCATCTAAAAGAAAGAGGGAAGCAGATACCTGGGAACACACCACCTGCGAGTTCCCCTCCAACCACACTCCATTCTCGCTTAGAAATACAGGTGCACAATCCTTTATCCAAAATGCTCGGGACCAGCTGGTTTTCGGAATTCAGAATTTTTCAAATTTCAGAATAAGTGTCAATTTGGTGAAATTTTTAAAAACCTTACCAGAGGAGTAGACTCACTGAGTAAAACTGGCCTTGAGACAGAATTGAGGCCTGCCAGTGCTGGGCAGCTTGCCCCCATGTTGTATTTGAGTGGCACGCATCGAGTAGGTATTGACTTGGATTAACTGTTTGCACGCCAAACAACCTTGTTAATGAGAAAAAAGCTTCATAAAAATACCTTCGGACTTGGAGCTTTTCAGATTTTGGGTAAAGGGTTGTCTATTTGTATATCGCTGTTCCCTCAGTGTCATTGGGTCAACATCTGGGAATTCCCTTCCTAATGGCATTGTGTGTCTAACGACAACACGCGGACTGTAGTGGTTCAAAAAGGCAGCTCATCACCACCCTCTTAAGGGCAACTAATGATGGGCTATAAATGCTGGTCTAGCCAGTGACGCTCACATACCAGCAGTGAATAAAAGCAATAGGAAGGAGCTGTTTCCATTGATAGGTGTTGGTACTTGGTAGATATAGATTTCAGATCTCTGGCAAATGAATTGGGGAAGATGATTTGAGCAGCAGCAAGTTGTGATGGAAAACGCATTACCTGAGAGAGTAATGTATAGGTTCACAAATTACTTTGTAAAGAGTATTGGATAAATACTTGAAAAGGAAAGCTTTTTGTAGGGATCTGAGAAATGAGCAGGAGGGTGGAAATAGTTGAATAGCCCTTTCAAAGTGGTACTATGTGCCAAACAGCCATGTCTGTTGGTTGCTCGGACATTTATGGATATGACCTATATAGCTTTCCATGTGTCAGATTCAAAAAGTAGTGGTGTTCAATAGGAATGAAGAGATGAGTATTTAAGGTTTTGATATTGATTGGGAAATAACATCCCACTTGAAGTGTTGAGATGACCTAATAAGGTAGAAACCTGACATGTTTATTAAAAGGGTGGCATTGGTGGCTCAGTGGTTAACACCGCTGTCTTACCACGCCAGGGACCCAGGTTCATTTCCAACTTCGGGCAACTCTCTGTGTGGAGTTTGTACTTTCTTCCTGTGTCTGTATGGGTTTCCTCCCACAGTGCAGGTTAGGTGAATTGCTAAGTTGCCCATAGTGTTCAGGGATATGCAGGCTAGGTGCATTAGTTAGGGAAATGTAGAGTTGTAGGGGAGGGGAATAGGTCTGGGTGGGATACTCTTCGGAGGGTCAGTGTGGACCTGTTGAGCCAAATCGCCTGTTTCCACACTGTAGGAATTCTATGATTCTATGACCCATCTCACCACCTTAGTAAGCTCAATGTGCAACTATGATCAGTGGATCTTGAGCACTGCTCCTGCACATAACTGGATCCTTAAGTACTAGTCTATTTCGTCTTCCAGAAATGGATAGACTTGAACCACAAGTCCAGTTATATTGTGCAGGCCATGTTGTCATGAGGTGGAGTTCAGTTTTCATCCTATATCACATGAACATCAGAGTGTGAGATATAGAAATTAACTCTGATCTTCACTTGACTATCTCTTAGCTGTATGTAGAACTTTCAAAGATAGTTTCCGCCGTTGCCCTGAATGTGGAGTTGTTTAGAAAAAGTGCTTGGTTTGAATTCACATCCAGTGGAGGCATTTTGCTAAATTGAACTTGGGGTTGTGCAGCTGAAACAACTTTACAATGCAGATCAAGGAACCTAGCCTGCATATCCCTGAACACTATGGGCAACTTAGCAATTCACCTAACCTGCACTGTGGGAGGAAACCCATACAGACACAGGGAGAAAGTACAAACTCCACACAGAGAGTTGCCCGAAGTTGGAAATGAACCTGGGTCCCTGGCGTGGTAAGACAGCGGTGTTAACCACTGAGCCACCAATGCCACCCTTTTAATAAACATGTCAGGTTTCTACCTTACTAGGACATCTCAACACTTCAAGTGGGATGTTATTTCCCAATCAATATCAAAACCTTAAATACTCATCTCTTCATTCCTATTGAACACCACTACTTTTTGAATTTGACACATGGCAAGCTCTAGAGGTTGTTCAACCCTTCAGGCCTTTTTCCAACATTCAGTTATGTTGAGACTGATCTGTCCCTCTGCTCCATTTGCCTGCTTACATACTATTAATTGTTTTTAATTATTGTGTTTTTAATTAAGAATCCATCTATCGTGGTGTTGGATGAGGGACATTCATGTTAAATGTTGTAATCAGGTGAAGTGGACTTGGAGGCAGGTTAATTGGACCAGGATCTGTAAAAGAAATTCTGACCTAATTTCCAAGTTACATATTCTCCTCTTATTTGAATATTTCCATTATAGATTTTTTGCGATAACTCTCACATCGCTTCACTAAGAGCCCCTGTCCAATGAACTGCTGAACAGATAACCGACCTTTCTCTTGGAGAGCTCTACTTCTGAATACCAGGAGTTCTGCATTTGTCCTGTGCCACACACTGTAATTCTGTCCACTCAATTAGTCTCTGTTTTTCTTTTTTAGTTCCCCAGTTTTCATTTCAGTAGCCACCTGAGGCCACAGGTGTCAAATGGTCTCACTCACCATCCTGACTTGGAAACATAGCACTGTTATTTCAGTGTTACAGGGTCAGAATCCTGGAATTCCCTCCCTTATATAATTGTGGTGTGTCCCTACAGTAGACGGGCTGCAGTTCAATACCAGCTTCTCTATGTCAACAGTCAATTGTCAAAAATGGTCCTGCCAGTAAAGCCCGGGTCAATGAACAAATAAAGAAAATGCTAGACGTTCCAGTTGCATCTTTTTCATTAGCTTTGTTTGGTTTTCGATTTGCTCAAGAGGATATTTCCAAAACTTCAATCTTTTTACAAAATTGTTCACTAAGTGTGAGTAGGACAAGGGCACTCAACCATTCTCCTCACGTGACTCTACTGGAGGTTTCCAGCCCTTTTGAACTGGATATTTCTTCGATTTTGAATTGCAGAAATAAACAAAACATTTCATTCTTATTCAATCTACAATAATTTATAGTGAAATCTAGAAGCACTTTTATCACACACAGGGAAGTGTAGATCCCTCCACTGAAAAGCTGTGGCTGCTGAACATTGAGGTATGAAATGACTCGATTTTTGCTGGGCATTTTATAAGGAACTGTGGAACAAAGACTGCTACATGGAATTGAGGTGCAGAGTGAACTTGATCTAATTTAATGGCAGGGCAGGCATGAGGTGCCAATTGCTTGCCTCCTGCTCCTATGCACCAGCCTTAAATGAGCTATTCGGACCCCTGAGGGGGCTAGCTGTTTGTGTAATTCATATATTTTCTTAAATCTTTCAGGTGAAGGGAAAAACTGAGCTGCTGCTGTCTGCGGAAGCGTCCAAAACTGCACAAAGAGCTGACCTGGAAAACCATTTAGAAACTGCCAAGCATGCCCTTCAGGATAAAGAGCAGGTACTGGAGTTAGGTGCATCCTTACTTTTATGTCTTCTTTCTAAATTCCTCTGTCTGCAGTACGATGGAAACTGCCTATGTAAACATGTCACATTATAATTGCACTCTCCTGCCAGTTATGGTGCCATTGCATAAACAGCAAGAATGTTTAATTACCTTGTGATAAGTTAACGATTTAATTTGTGTCTGAAATTGATATGCCCAAATTTATAATGGAAACGCACTTTCAAGAGATTTCTGTGGATTTAAAATGAGTACATTATTTATGATTAGCATTGACTTGCGCTCTTTCTTCAGAAGTAAATGTTAGGTGGTGTCAGCACTAGCATGATTCCAGCACAGCAGCTACTATTTGTTTGTAATTTACAGTATGCTCTGTAAAATTAGGGAAAGTCATGTGTGACAAATACACCAGGCGTGCCCCAACACACACTGACCAGTGAGGTGGGAGTTCTTACAGCTTGTTTCGCCCCTTTTTTTTTTAAGTGTGTCAATTTGAAGGAGCCAACAAAGCTTTAGTTTCAAACGGGACCAAAATTAGATTATTACACCATTGTCCCTGAACATTAGACTGTTTTTTTTAAAAAAAAAGTGATAGCTATTAGCTAAAATTTCAAATCAAAGACTCAAAGATGCTTAAAGTTGAAAGAAAGGCCCAATCTGTCATTGCAACAGGAATGTAACACTTGTTTTGAAGATTATTTTTCAGAGCAAAGGGATTGTAAACTTGAAGTTAAAATTGAGCAGTAATGATGACTTCTGTAGTTGAGTCGATGAAAGTTATTTAACAGCCTGATGTCCACGTGTCAGGTTACTTTGGAGATGTAGAAGGGTTTTTGTTTTAGTTTAACACAAACATCAGTTTCACCTTTTCACTGTACAGAAGCCAGTCTGTTCCGAGATGTTTTGACACACCTTTGGAGCAGGTGAAACTTGAACCCAACTCTTCTGGCTCAGGGCCCGACCACTGTATCACGAGCATTCTCAGATTGAGGTTTTGGTCAGTAGGTCTAACATCTGCTTGTGTGCTTTTTAATGTTCCTTTGAAACACCTGAAATATTTTTAGTATGTTAGCAGTGCGATATTCCTTGAAGTTTATTGTTAAAACCATATTGCCCCAAATCTCACGGTTCAAAGTTCAGATCCCACTCCAGTCCTTGAACACAATAATCAAGGCTGCCATGCCAGTGCCATACGGAGGGAGTGCAGCACTGTCGAAGGTGCCATCTTTGGGATGACAAGTTCAACTCAAATGTTTGCATTAGTGGTCTAAATGCTCCCATGACTCCATTTTTAAGGCAAACTGTAGAGTTATTCTGAGAGCCATGGCAATATTTATCCCTCAGTCACATTGTTGTGTGTGGGAGCTGGCTGTGTGCAAATTGGATGCTGTATTTTCTCCAGTATAGCTGTGATAATGCTCCTGGTCTGTAATGTGCATTGTTATGGCTGTTGGTCATGAAAGAAGCTAAGGAAATGGAAGTTGGTTTTTCTAAAATGACTGAACCACATTTTGTTCGTGTTCTCTCGTTTTCTCTCTCTTCCCCCTCCCCCTGCCAACCTCGCAGGAACTGGCCAAAGCTCAGGCTCAACTGGACCAGACAGCAGCAAAACTCAGTGAGAAGTCAGAGTATTGTACTCAGCTGGACAGCTGCCTTAAAGAGTACAAAGAGAAGCAACTAGCTTCTGAACATACAATAGAACAGCTGGGGACACAGATTAAGGTTTGTAGTAAATATATGAACACAAATTGTATTCTAAAGTTTATAAAAATGATTTATTCTGAGAAACTGGTGCATTAATGTCAGCGTATAATTTGCTTAATTGAGTTGTCAATACTGTGTAAGCATGGTAGCTGAGAAATTGCCTTTTTTTAATTTTCTGAAGCTCATGGGATGTTGGCATTGCTGGCCAGCATTTGTTGCCTGTCCCTAGTGGCCCTTGAGATGGTCGTGGTGAGGTGCCTTTTTGAATCGCTGCTGTGGGTAGACCCACAATGCTGTTGAGGGAATTCCAAGATTTTGACCCAATTATAATGAAAGCATAGCAATATATTTCCAAATTATGAAGGTGAGTGGCTTGGAAGCGGAACTTGCAGGCATTGGTGTTCCCGTCTATCTGTTGCCCTTGTCTTTCTGGGTGGTAATGGTTGTGGCTTTGAAAGGTGCTGTCTAAGGAGCCTCAGGATGGATAGTACACATTGGTGATACTGAGTGTCGGTTGTCGAGCGAGTGGATATTTGTAGATTTGGGGCCTTTTAAACAGGATGTTTGTTCTGGATAGTGTCAAGCTGCTTGAGCATTGTTGGAGCTGCACCCATCCAGGCAAGTGGGGAGCATTCCCTTCCACTCCTGACTTGGGCTCCGAGGTGGTGGACAGGTTTTGGGAAGTCAGGAGGTTGTTGCAGGATTCCTAGCCTCTATTTAATGTATCTAAAATGATTGATTTTGAACATCTATTGAAATTTCCCTTTAGTTTTCCCTGCTGTAAGGAGAAGAAAATCTTTGTTTCTGTATGTATAATTAATCTAGTCGGTTTTATTGATGTGGTGTATATTGATTTCAGTAAGGCATTTGATAATGTTCCCCACTGCAGGCTATTCACAAAATACGGAGACATGGGATTGAGGGTGATTTAGCAGTTTGGATCAGAAATTGGCTAGCTGAAAGGGGGTGGTTGATGGGAAATGTTCATTCTGGTGTGTCTGTTATTGGGCCACTGCTGTTTGTCATTTTTATAAACGACTTGGATGAGGGCATAGAAGGATGGGTCAGTAAATTTGTGGATGACACTGGGGTCAGAGGAGTTGTGGATAGTGTTGAAGGATGTTGCAGGTTACAGAGGGACATAGATAAGCTGGACTGAGAGGGGCAAATGGAGTTTAATGCGGAAAAGTGTGAGGTGATTTTGGAAGGAGTAACAGGAATGCAGAGTACTGGGCTAATGGTAGGATTCTTGGTAGTGTAGATGAGCAGAGAGATCTCGGTGTCCTTGTACGTGGATCCCTGAAAGTTGCCATCCAGGTTGATAGGGCTGTAAAGAAGGCATACGGTGTGTTAGCTTTTCTTGGTAGAGGGATTGAGTTTCAGAGCTATGAGGTTATGTTGCAGCTGTACAAAACTTTGCGGCTGCATTTTGGAGTATTGCGTACAGTTCTGGTCGCCGCATTATAGGAAGGATGTGGAAGCTTTGGAAAGGGTTCAGAGGAGATTTACTAGGATGTTGACTGGTATGTGGGGGAGATCTTATGAGGAAAGACTGAGGGACTTGAGGCTGTTTTCATTGGAGAGAAGAAGGTTGAGAGGTGACTTAATTGAGGCATATAAGATAATCAGAAGGTTAGATAGGATGGACAGTGATTTCCTCTGATGGTGATGGTTAGCACAAGGGAATGTAACTTTAAATTGAAGGGTGATGGATATACGACAGATGTCAGAGGTAGTTTCTTTACTCAGTAGTAGGGGCGTGGAATGCACTGCCTGCATCAGTAGTAGACTCTTCAACTTTAAGGGCATTTATATGGTCATTGGATCAACAAATGGATGAAAGTGGAATAGTGTAGGTTAGATGGGCTTCAGATTGGTTGCACAGGTCAGCGCAACATTGAGGGCCGAAGGGCCTGTACTGCGCTGTAATGTTCTATGTTATGATCAGTTTCAGGTAGATACTCTTAAACATCCTGTTCAGGCACTCCTATAGACCAGCTAGGACTTGAATCTTGGCCTTCCAGTAGCACATTACCACTGCACCACAAGGTTATGGAATACCCATCTATCAAGTGGGGAGTATATTCCACCATACTCCTGACCTGGACTTGTAGATGGTGGGCAGACTTTGGGGAGTCAGCAGGACAATTACCCACCACAGTATTGCTAGCCTCTGCTTGGTTCTTGTATTCATATAGATAGCCCAATGCAGTGAGATGCTCATGATTAAAACAAAGAACAAAACAGCACAGGAATAGGCTGTATGGCCCTCCAAGCCTGTGCCGACACATTATGCCCTTTCCTATTAAAACAGTCTTCACTTACAGGATCCGTATCCCTCTCTTCCCTTCCTATTTATGTATTCGTCCAGTTGCTTCTTAAATACTGCTGTCATTACTTGCCACCTGTCAGCCCAAAAGTGGTTAATGACCTGCAATCACATCATCCAACAAAAATACTGCAGTAAAGGCAACAAGAAGTCAAAATATAGAATAATTTAATATATTGAGATCCTTTTTTGTAAATTTTTAAACCAAATTTCATTTCAGACCGCACTAAGTTAGTGCTGTAAGTAAAAATACAACAACCTTTTTTAATTAACTGGCATCTCTGGGATCAGGAGTGTGCTGGTTAATATTCCAATTGATCAAGGGGACCACATAATTAATTTAAAAACGCTAGGAGAAATTTAATGCAAGGGGTATACATGTTATTGTTGTACTTTATTTACAGCATAAATCACTGAAATAATAATACAACTTTAAGACTTATTGACTTATTGCACCCTCAACTGACTACTTGGGCATTGCGGTAGATCGTGATAATACATTTAAACACTGTGGTATTTGAGGTATATAATTTGTGATGGTTAAAATCAAGTCTACTATAGCTAATCTTGGATTGCATGATGAGAGTTTTATACAGACTGCTGAAAAAGTGTACCAATGAGGCTGCTGCTTTTAGAAACTGGAATCTGACATTAAAAAGGCCGAGATGGGTGAGAAACAGGCCCGAGATGACCAAAGTCGCCTCCAAAAACAGCACTCTGCTCAAGAGAAGCAAATCAAAGACCTGAACCAACAGCTCAAGGCTGATAAAGAAAGGTAAGGAGTGAAATTACTGTCTGCTTCTGAAGTTGATGGATTAGAAACTTAATGGACAGCAAGAGGCCATTCAGCTCATGTGTGTACCAATGTTTCAAAGACCTATCCACTCGTCCTGCTTGCCTGCTGTTATCCCTATAGACCTACAATTTTTTTTTTCTTTTCCTTTGAATGTTTATCGGTGAATCTGATTCCACCCCTTTCAAGCCATGCATTCCCAATATTGTAATTCACTGTGCGTTTTTAAATAATGCCCTGTTATTCCCAAGTCCAGGCCAATATAAATAAAAGCAGCATGGTTCTGGGACTGAAGTAAATGCATAATACTGCAGATGCTGGAGATGTGAAATAATCCACAGTTCTGAAAAACAGTCTTAGTTAATTTAGAATTACACCCGTAGGAAGGGGCAATTCAATACCTGAGGCTGCCCCACCATGATTCTATATAATCATGGCTAATCTGCCACAGGCCTCTTTCCTGCCAGCTGCTAAAAACCTTCAACTCTTTGATATTTCAAGAACCTGCCTACCTCCTTTTTAAGTACTCCTAGTGATCTAGTGTCCATAACTCTCTGGAATAGAGAATTCTAGACGCTAGGTGCCATCAGGGAGATGAAATTCCTTTGTTTCTCAGTTTTAAACGAGTATCTGCTAGTTTGAAACTCCCCTACTAGTGGAAACGCTATCTCAATGTTTGCCTTATCAAGCTCCTCTGAATCTCATATGTTTCAATGAGATCACTTATTATTCTAAACACGAATAATTAACAGCCTAACCTGTTAAGCCATGCTTGATTATTCCGGATATCTCTGGAAAAGCATCATGAATCTATTTTGAGCTATGTTCAATGCCAGTATCTCTGTTTTTGGGGACCCCAAAACTAGACACAGTACTCCAGGGTTTGTCCTCACCAGCACCTATACAGTTGTAACAAGACTTTCTTATTTTTAAACTGGAACCCCCGAGAAGTGTAGGCCAAGTTGCTATTTGCCTCATTCAGTACTTGCTGAAACTGCATGGTACCTTGTTGAGTTTTGTGCAAAAGATCTCTCCACACTGCAGTCTTTTAGAGTCTATGTCCACTTAAATAATTGTCGGACTTTTTAATTCTTTCTACCAAAGTTACAAATCACACAACACCAGGTTATAGTCCAACAGGTTTATTTAGAAGCACTAGCTTTTGGAGCGCTGCACCTTCATCAGGGAGCAAGTGGGGCAGGATCATAAGGCAGAGAACTTATAGTAAAAGATGAAAGTGTCATACAACTGACATGATGTATTGAACAAACCTAGATTGTTGTTAAGTCTTTAATTACTTAAGTGATTAAAAACAGCATTTTGTGATTTCAAATAAACCTGTTGGACTATAACTTGGTGTCATGTGACTTCTGACCTTGTCCACTCCAGTTCAACGCTGGCTCTCCACATGTTATAAAGCAACTCAGTTTAAGCCTAACGTTTCCTTATTTCCAGTGTGTGTAGTATAAGGCTGGAACTGCAGGAGAAATCAGAGGCCCTGGACCAGGCTAGGAAAAAGGTGCTGGAGTTGGACAAAGATCGAGCTGAACTGGGCCAGGGGCTAGAGCAGCTGAAGGAGGAGGTAAAGACTAAGGCAGAGAGTGCGAGCAAACTGCAAGGAGAGCTGACAGCGCTCAGATTGGAGAAAGAGGCTTCATCGAAGGAGCTGAAAGAAACTAAGCAAGGTCTCACTCAGGCCTCAAAGGCTCTTGCGGAAACACGAAATGAGTTGGAAAAGGAGCGGCACTTGATGAAAGCTACCCATGATGAAAAGGTCAGTGTGTACTAGCTGCTATGTAAACAGATGTAGCTTGGATATTGAACAAAAATCATTCTTGAGATGTGTGTGTTTCTCTGGCAAGATCAGCATGTGCCTTATTACCATCCCGCTGTGTTAATCATTTGAATGCTGCAAACTAGTCTGAATCTACAAGCATGAACATTTTAACAAGAGGGTAGACCCTTGGGTACCTGTGTTGGGAAGGTGGGGAAGATGTCTGTTTCATTCTTTCAGAAGTAACTGATCCCATTTCCTACTTGTTCAGGAAAAATCATACGAGCATGACAAACAGGAGTTGCAGAAAAAGTTTGAGAGTGCAACCAATGAAGTGAATGAGCTGAAGAGTTTGGTGCAGAGGAAAGAAGAGGTGAGCCAGATGGGATTGTGTGTATATTGAGGTCATTCCCAAGTAAATGTGCGCGATTCTGTCTGATCTGTAAGACTTTCTTGTTCACCCTGAGAACAGCAAGACTCATAATTCAGTAACTAACTCCGCAGGTCCTCACCCAATTGACAAATGACTTTGTCTGACAGCAAGCTGTGATTAGAGTAGTTATTTTTTATTTCAGGAGAGGTTCTGCCAACTGGGGTGCTGTTTGGCTACACAGGAGGGCAAAATCCCAGACAGTGGAAGTGTGAAATGCAAACTGAAAGTGCCCGAGAAACTTAGCAGGCTTGGTATCTGAGGTTAGACAAAACTGGTTTAATTTGCTGGGCCAGACTGGAAAACGTTAGTTCTGATATTTCAACAACTAATGTTTCTATTTTTAACAAAAGTTTTAATTTTGATGTGAATGTTTTGAATATGTTTTAATGCTGTGTTGTGATCTCACTAAATTTTAGATTATTCTGTTCCTTACTTCATTTTTAAAAAACCTCACTTGGCTTGAGAACTGTTGGTGACGGTGCAGTCAAATTTGTGGTAAAGTCTCAGATGCACATAGCAGGAACATCATTTTTCAGAGGTGTGAAAGTTGGAAGGGAGAAATTTGCAGAGCTTTGTGGAATCAGCCCCTTTTGAGATTGGCTGAGCTGCTCTTGCAGTGTGGGAGATTGACTGCAGTGAGACATATTCCTGAACTCTCGATCTCTATAAACCCCACCAAAATATCTCACTCCGGTTCTACACTCCTGCACATCATCAGTTTTAATTGTTCCACCATTGGAGGCTGTGCCTCCTGCTGACAAGGCCCTGATTCCCCCTTTTAAACCTCCTCCACTTATTGCTACTCCTTGAAAAACCAATCTGATCACAATCAGTCAATGTGACCATAAACTCGGAGGCAAACTGTTTCGCGCTCAAATCAGGAGGACTTGTCAATCTAAGTGGTCGAGGAAAGTTGGGATACTTGTCCTCCGAAAGATTGTCAATGTTGGAAGTTGATTAAAACTTTCAAAACTGAAATCCTTAGATGTTTGTGGCCTAAGAGTATCCAGGGATAGAGCATAGAACATTACAGCGCAGTACAGGCCCTTTGGCCCTCGATGTTGCGCTGACCCTGTGAAACCAATCTGAAGCCCATCTAACCTACACTAATCCATTCTCTTCCATATATCTATCCAATGACCATTTTAATGTCCTTAAAGTTGGTGAGTCTACTACTGTTGCAGGCAGTGTGTTCCATGCCCCTTCTACTGAGTAAAGAAACTACCTCTGACATTTGTCCTATATCTATCACCCCTCAGTTTAAAGCTATGACCCCTTGTGCTAGCCATCACTATCTGAGGAAAAAGGCTCTCACTGTCCACCCTATTAATCCTCTGATTATCTTATGTCTCAACTAAGTCTCCTCTCAACATGGGCGGCACGGTGGCACAGTGGTTAGCACTGCTGCCTCACAGGGCCAGAGACCCGGGTTCAATTCCCGCCTCAGGCGACTGACTGTGTGGAGTTTGCACGTTCTCCCCGTGTCTGCGTGGGTTTCCTCCGGGTGCTCCGGTTTCCTCCCACAGTCCAAAGATGTGCAGGTCAGGTGAATTGGCCATGCTAAATTGCCCGTAGTGTTAGGTAAGGGGTAAATGTAGGGGTATGGGTGGGTTGCACTTCGGCGGGTCGGTGTGGACTTGTTGGGCCAAAGGGCCTGTTTCCACACTGTAATCTAATCTAATCTAAAAAATTCTCTGAAACAAGAACAGCCTCAAGTCCCTCTGCTTTCCTCATAAGACAGATATCATGTAAAGACAGCTAAATAAAGCTGAGGTACAGGTCAACCATGAGCGAAATGAATGGTAAAACAAGTTCAAGAGGCTAAATGGGCTCCTGTTGTTGTTCCTCTGTGTGCTTGGTCCACTAAGTGTTAAATTTCCTGAACTCCTTTGATTTTTGCAGCCCTATTTCAGGGTGTAAATTCACCGCACGCTACCTGTTTAAATCCAATTATTCCTACTTGTCTGTGTATCTTCAGCTTGTGCTGAAAATGTGTTGCTGGAAAAGCGCAGCAGGTCAGGCAGCATCCAAGGAGCAGGAGAATTGACGTTTCGGGCACAAGCTTGTGTTGTTCTAGTGATTATGATGCTGTGTCCCGACTCTTTCAGCAGCTTCTGGGCTGCCTGCTGAGAATCAGAGATGTCTCTCCCACTCTGTAAGTTTGCCAAGTTGTCATTCAGTTTTTGATCCCAAGGTGTTAAAATGATTTTGAAACATTTGTGGATCTCAAGAACTGTCATTTAAATTGTGCTTTTGATGCAGTAAAAATCCCAAAACATTGTCATTGCAATGTAACTAGACATTAAATTGATACTAGGACAAAGAAAGGACCTAAGGAACAGTCAACTGAACACTTGGGGTAAGGATGTACAATGTCTTTCAAATCGCATGAACTGTTGGGATGGAGGATGTGCCAGATGTGTGATTGAAGTTTTAATGATGATTCTTGTTTCAGACTGAGAAGCAGCTAAAAGCCAGCACTGATGGGCTGACAGCCCAAGTGGCCAAATTGCAGGAGGGTTTGAAGGAGAAACAGAAAGGTGAACAGCAACTCCAGACAAAACTGAAAGAATCGCAACAATCTCAGGAGCAGCAAAAGAAGGAATATGATGCCCAGCTCAAAGAATTAAAACTGGAACTTTCTCAAAAGGTATGTCATGTTAGGAGCTTCTAGCCATTAATGTATTTTTCTTTATCCGTCTCGATCTCTCATTTTCCTCATTCTGTCGTTTCCACGCCTCTTTCGTTCTGCGCCATTCTCACTCTCTCTACCTATCCTGCCTTCCTCCCTCCCCTATCACAGGTCAGTGTCTTTCTTTCTCACCCCCATCACCGTTTCTGACTATCTTCCATTTTCTCTTCAGGCTGACGCACTGTCCAAGCTACAGCAGCAGGTGGCAGTGCAGAGCGAGCAGCTGGTGATGAAAGACGGGAAGCTGTCAGAGCTGCAGAAGGATTTCGAAGCCTCTCAGAACAACTTGGCCAAGCTCCAGTCAGACATTTATGGGAAAGAGTCTGAACTGTCTTCAACCAGACACGACCTGAAGGTGAACTGATTAATGTCCCCCTGTTTCTCAAGAGGAGGAGGTTGGGTTGGGTTGGTTCTGGTTAGGGTACAATTTGGTATGCTTGTTCCTTCAGTGACCTCCGGCTACACCACCAAAAACTTGATGGGCTGAAGGGCCTCTTTCTGTACTCTGATTCTATGTTGTGTCAGATTTTAGCCTGAGAAATTACTAGGACAGAGCCACAGAAAAAACTCCCAAGTTTTTATCCCATTGATCTGACTCTGTTCCACTGTGTGTAGTTAAGGGTCACAGTTCACATTCTAATTCACAGTTGAACCAAGAAGTCCGGGTTAAGTCTGTGGTGCAGCACTGTGAGAGTGCTGCCATGTCTGAGGTGTTGAGACAATAAAACAAATTCCTGTTTGCTGGCTTGCTGAGTGGAAATTCAGGGATTCCTCCTTCAAAGGGTGGCACAACTGTTCTTCCCACTATATCACTGAGACCTTGATCATTTGCTGCTTGTGGGAGTTTGCTGTGCTACATTTCCTGTATTACAACAGTGATGATAGTGTAAAGAGTATTTCATTGGCCACAAAATGATTTGGGATATCGTGAGCCAGTACAAGGCTTTAGAGAAATGCAAGTTATTTTTCTGATGAAACTGGGACAAGACCTACCTTTCCATTCAGCAAAGAGACCGGTGTTAATTTCAGGCATGTGAACATCTGAAAGTGTAGACGTCCCTC
This sequence comes from Chiloscyllium plagiosum, assembly GCF_004010195.1. Taxonomy (NCBI): domain Eukaryota; kingdom Metazoa; phylum Chordata; class Chondrichthyes; order Orectolobiformes; family Hemiscylliidae; genus Chiloscyllium; species Chiloscyllium plagiosum. The sequence goes on from NC_057732.1 coordinate 4,623,434, forward strand.
TGTGATCAGTGTTGAATTTCTACTCTGTTGTTGATTCCATGAAATTATTCTTAGTAACCTCTGTAGGAATGACATTTCTTGCTCGCTCGCTCGACCACACAAGCAATATCCATTGTGTTAAAACTCCGTCTGGTTCCTTCATATCCTTTTAGGAAAGGAAATCTGCCACCCTTACCTGGTATGGCCAGGTCAGGTGCCAGCAATGTAGTTGACTCTTAACTGCCTTCTGGGCAATGACAGATGGGCAATAAATACTGACCCAGCCACTGACACCCACTTTCCATGAACAAATTTTTTAAAACCTTCTGTGTGGGATCTCCTAATCCTTCATTTATCACGAGGCACCCATATAATCACTCATATTCTGACTTTGGAGTCCTGACCTGCCTAGGCAACTTCCATTAATAGCTTACCATGGGGTTGGGCTGTTGAAGGAAAGATGAGACCTTTGTTTTGTTATAGTTGCAAATTGTTGTAGTCTAGAATGTGCTGTTTCAATGAGTGACAGGAAGTCTCAAAACGATATTGGACACGTACTTGAAGAGGAATGGCCTGTGAGAAAGGTGGAGGGGAGTACAACATGTTGAGCATTCAGCAGGTAGAGGCTGAATGGCCTCCTGACTGGTTCTTTAACATGTATTGATTAATTTATTAATTTTTACAGTTTAGACTAAGAGGTGATCTTATCAAAGCATTAAAAATTAATTTTAGGACTCTGTAGGGTAGATGCAGGAAGGATATCCCTCTGATTGGGGCAGGAGGATGTAGATCCAGGATCCAGAGTCTCTGAACAAGGGGAGGGTCTTTTAGGACTGAGGCAAGGGGGAATTTCTTCACTGACTGACTTCTCTACTCCAGTGGGCTTTCAAAGCTCAGTCATTGACTTTTTTTCAAGACAGAAGTTGATAAATTTCTCAATTAAGAGTATTGGGGATACAGTGTGTGTGCAGAAAAATGGTCAGCCATTGTCATATTGAATGGTAGAACTGGCTTAATGGGCTGAATGATCTATTTGTCCTGTGTCCTATGACCCTATGTGGCAGTAAAAGTCGTGTTTAAACAGCCTGGACGCCTTTATCATGTTGGAAATATAGGGGTTTGTCCATTTCAGCAAGTTAGGAGAAATTTGTTGTCCATTCAAAATGGAGAGTCGGAGGACCTTTTTGTTTATAACACCCGAGACTATTAAATGCACGTGTATTGTTAAAAAAACAGAGACCTTGTTAATATCAAATGGGACTAGATTAACTTGGGATAACTGGTCAGCATGGAAAGGTCTGTTTCCATGCTGTAGAACAATAACAAGACTCTATTTAAGAATAGCTTAGATCAGTGAAGGAAGGAGGGATGTGATGTGATGTAAGGATAGACCTGGCATGTGGGATCAGAGTATTACCCAGGAATAGCATAAACTCTAACAGAAACTGCTTGGCTGGAGTAACCGGTTTCTGTGTGAAAACAGTCTAATTCAAACTAACAGCCAAAGAAAATGAGAACATTTGTACAGAGTGATGTGGGAAATGGTTCAATCTGGGTAATAGTGAGTGGCCAACGCCTCATTTCCCTGTGAGCTTTGCTATTCTGTAAATAGATTGTAAACCTCATTATAAGTGGCAAGTGTTTGGCTTCTTGCAGAAAGATTAGGTATAAATTTGTTTCAATCTGTGATTAAAGGATTAAGAAGACAGAGGGAGCAGAACCTTTTCTGCAGAATGATGATCTGGATGTTTTATTAAAAGGATGTTATCCCATCCAAGCTATCGGATGCTTGTCTGAAAGCCAGTACTGGAGGAGCAGACATTTTCTCCAATTTGGAAAGACTGAAGCCTTTGTTTTCTAATGACAGAGACTGATCTCTCTCCCTGGTAACCGTCTAAGCTGAACCAGACTGTATGAAGTCTTGTTGTCAGCTTTGATCCTAGCAACCGCACGGCTGCAGCGTCATTAAAATCATCACTTTCCATCTTTAACATCGCTGTACTGTGTCCCTGCTTCAGCTTATCTCCTGCAGAAACCTTCATCCAAGCCTTTGTTACTCCTAGGTGTAGCTGCTCCAGTGCACTCCTGGGTGGCATCCCAGCTTCCACTCTGTATAAGATTAAATGCCCCTAAAAAATAGATTGCTAGTGTCTTAACTCAGGCTGAGTGTTGTTCCCCTGTTACTTGGGTTCTCTCTAAGCTGTGCAGCTGTTCCGAGGTTCCAGTCACCGATTGCTGCAATCAGTGTGCCAATACATTGACTTCAAGTTTCAGAAGTCCTGTGGGAGGTCTGTGCACTGAAAGAAATAAAAGGAGTGTCACCTGTCACCCTCTGGCTCGCTGACCTCCATTGGCTCAATTGGTTTAGTTCAGCAGCATCTGAATTTGAACATTTAACTCCATGTTTCCAATTCCCTTCCCTGCCTAGCCCCTCTCTATTCTGTATATGCTTCCAGCCCTAACCCCTTGAGATCTGTATTAATCTAATTCTGGCCTCTTGCTCATCCCTAGATTAATCACTTACCATTGGTGGCTGTACTTTCAACCTTCTTGAATCTGAGCTTTGGAAATCCCTCCCTAAACCTTTCTCTCGTTTAAGACGCTTTGACCAATCTTTTAGTCACCTATCCTAATATCTCTGTATGTAGCTTTGTGTCAAATTTTGTTTGATAATGTTCCTCTCTTGGGGTGGCTTATTATATTCAAGGGGCTGCATCATTTTTTGTTGGGAGCAGACTGAGTAGTAACTTTTGAAATGGAACTGGATAAATCTTTGCAGGGGGAATATTTCATGGTGAAGGGGAGACAGTAGAGCAGTGGGAGTAATGGGATAATTCTTTGAGTAATCACTGGCACAATGGACTTATTGGTATCCTTTTGTGCCGTAAGCAGTGTGAGGGGCCGAATGGCTGCCTCTGTTCCTTTTAAGGCAGTCCGCGAAGTTATTTTTGATGCCCGGGTAGAAATGACCAGGTTTGTCTTCCCTATCTCAGGGAGCTAATAGGATTTAAAGTTCAAAGAATAAAAATCTGGAATATGAAAATAGTTTCACTGGTGACCATGAAACCAACATTTTTTTTCTTGTTGTAAAAACCCACGTGTGTCTTTCAGAGAGGGAAGTATGTCATCCTAATCTGGTCTGGCCTGCATGTAACTCCCAGACCTGCAGCAAGGTGCCTGACACTTAACTGCTGTCTGAAATGGCCAACAAGCCACTTGGTTCAAGGATGATTAGGAATGACCAACAAATGTCTTGCCAGTGACACTCACATGCTGTGAAAGAATGATTTAAAAAAAAAAAAACCCTGGAATCTGCAGCACCGGGTGGTTTGAGAGAGTTCAATGAAAAGTTGGTTCATGTCTTCATCCACAGACTAAAGAGGAGAAGTTGTTCCTGGCTGAAGAGGAGCTGGTGGCCAGCAGAAATCAAGTGGGTAACAGTTATCAAATGGTGCAAGAACTGAAAAAAGCCAAGGCTTCACTGGAGACAGATCTGGCTAACAGAGAAGCTGTAATAAAGGACAAGGAGATAGTTCTGCTGCAGACAGAGAAAGAAAAGGTTTGTAAAAGGAATCTTTTATCATGTTGCAACACGAAATGAATCGATTCATCTCCTTTTGACACCCCCATCCCCCATCTCTCATTCCAATGTAGAGATTAGATTAGATTAGATTACTTACAGTAATCTAATGATTCCTCAATGCCTGAAGTTTGATATTCTGTTTATCTGAATAGTAAACTGCATTGCATATTATTTCCGTTCATATCTCAAAGATAGTGTATGGAAAGAGGAGGAAACCATTCAGTCCCTTGAGTCTGCCCTGCCATTCAGTTAGATTATGGCTGTTACTTAGTTTTCTTTCCGTTGTTTCAAATCCTAACCATATCCAAAATAAAACCAGTGGAAATGTAAGCTCCAATTGATCACCCAGCACCATAGACTTTGAGGCAAACAATTCTAGATTTCTGCAGGTCATTGTGAGGAGACAGGTAGAAGACAGAGGGTGGTGGTGGAGGGTTGTTTTTCAGACTGGAGGCCTGTGACCAGTGGAGTGCCCCAAGGATCGGTGCTGGGCCCTCTACTTTTTGTCATTTACATAAATGATTTGGATATGAGCCTA